>NW_007249306.1:155365-203695 GCF_000164805.1 Carlito syrichta | reverse complement strand
GGCTACTCGGAAGGCTGAGGCGGAAGGATCGCTGGAGCCCAGCAGGTCAAGGCTGAGGTGGCTGGGAGCGGCCACTGCACTCCAGTCTGGGCGACAGAGTGAGACTCCAACTCAAATATTAATAATAATAATAATAATAATGTAAACAAACAAAATTCATTTCCACACTGAATCAGATATCCAAGTTTATAAAAATTTCCACCCATAACCCCACCTCAAATACACATAAAAAATGTATTCAATAATAATGACACAACATAACTGTTACCTCTAGCCACTGTTTTTCCAGCCCATTAAAATAATGTCACACAAAAGATTAACTTCATATTTCTTTAATTTCTGTGTGTTTTACTGTGCACCAGAGGAAGGGCACACCTTATATCCTTTACATCACCCAATATCACATATGGAAATCTGATTATTTTTCTGTTATTTTATTCCAAGGTCATGACTGTCTATTGGCAGGTATCCAGGAACAGATGATTCATTACACTGATGAAAATGTGGTTCATAAAAGTATCATTTATATAAAAGATAGGACAATTATACAAGGATAGAATGTGGACTACTCTAAAACAAGAAAAATATGAATGAACTGTCATTAAAAGAGAATATGCTTCCTATTTAAGTACAAACATTTTTACTCCAATATCTCTGATGAAAGCTATGTCCTACACTGAAACACAGTTAGCAAACTAGATTAGCTGCAAAGATACAGTTAAAATTCAATTATCCATGCCAATTGTGCAGTTCACTAGTGCACATAATCCTAAATCATTTATATGTGAAAGACAGACATTTGGGTACCTCTGACAGTCTATTAATGCACATTATCTTCAATAAAATAAGGAAGGTCTATTATGAAAGGTCTATTTAGGTCTATTTGCCCAGGCTCCCAAATCTGTCAAATTGTTCACATTAACTACTGCATTCCCTCCATGCAAGAGATGAACTAAGTGGTCTCCTAGACTAATAGAAAGATTGGCTTAAATTTGACCTTGGCTCTCTCTTTATAATTAGCTGATTCATTCCCTGGGGGAAAGAGGTTATTAACTTACTGGTTCAGAACTTCCTTAGGAAAGAAATGTAACTGTCTCACTTAAAAGGGCTTTCCTTGTTCTTGCAGATTTAATGCAATCTCAGATATAGATAGAAATTATAATTTATACAATTCTTTCAAAGATACTAGTTCCTTGGCTCCACATAACAGCCCAGGGACTTTAAGTTTAGGCAAGAGCCCGAAGGCACAGACAGGGTAAGTGATATTGGCATAATCATAACGCCACTTACGAGAGAAAACAAAACTAGAATTAAAGTTTCCTGACTCTCAATTTAGTTCTGTCCTCTGATTCCAAAATTACATGCTCATAAGAATGTTACAGTAATATTTATAGTATGGTGATGTTTCAAACTAAGGTAATATAGTTGGCAAAACAGATCTGGACATACATATGAAAGTATCCATTTCACAAAATTCCCCTTACAAAGAAATCTCCTCTCCAGTCTCCTTCCACAAAAACTGTAATGCTTTTATAAAATACATAAATAATAACTTCATCATTTCCGTGTATAATTATTTGATATCATTTTAATGGCAACATTCTAGAAACCACATACAACTTTTAATCTAAAGTAATCTCTCATTCAAGAGGCAAAATGTTTTAGAAAATAAACTTCAATATAACATCTCCTCATATAAGAAATGCTTATTCTTCTGAAGTTCCTGGAAAGTTACAATCATCAATTTTCTTATATACGAACCTCTAAAACCATTCTCATAGGGAAAAAAAAATTTAGGAGAAAACAAAATATGGAATTAATCAACACTAATATTATCCCAAATCGAACTAAAATTATGAATACACCAAAATCTGAAAAGATATATTAGTATAAAAGGTATATATAAATATTATATATTTATATTATATATAATAATATAAAGGGTAAAAGTACAGTTATGGATTCATATACTGAGTGACCACAAATTAATCACTCAAACCAGGACGCTATGAATGAAAGAGGTACTATTAATAATTACACTGGGACAGCAGTCATAAATAGGTATTGTCCTGCAGGGGGAAAAAAACAGGACATATGGTCACTCAAATTATATGTCTTCAACAGCTGGATTTTTTCAAGCATTCCCAAACATCTCAACTTGGGTTGGCGGTTGTTGTTGTTTTTAGCTCAGAATGATTTTTTTCCTTTCATTTCTTCCTACCCCTACTTCTTTCCAATCCAGGAAAATGATAGTCAAGCCCCTTAACTCTTTGTTCTCTGAGTGTCCTACTGTGCCTACTAGCTGATGCAAGAAATGTGTATTAGTCTAAAAATCTCTTTTAAAAGCTATGACTTCTACAATCTCAGCTTTATAACCCTTGGATTTCCACTTCAAAACATCACTGCCAGAGTCCTGAGAAGAAAAACAGCAGTCTGGTTTCTGTCTACACTAACACACAGCTCTATATTTGAAATCATCTGAAACTGGAAATTTTAAAAAATCTGCTATAACTAATTTGAGGTATGTATCTTACAAATTTAAAGTCTTTTAAAAATAAATATTCTGAGTAAATAAGGAAATGAGGGGGTTAAAGAACTGGTCGATATTACAAATAGAAGGTTTCAATGCAGAAAGCATGGTTAGGGTTTCTGAAGATGTTTTCAGTAAACTATGCGCAAAGTCTTCCAATGGCTTCTCGAGAGAAAAGCTAAGGCCCTCACTAAGTGTGGTAGAATTTTCCCTCACTTCCCACACACAATACCTGTTTGACCTCTTCTCCTACCTTCCGACCTCATTCACTCTGACCTAGTCAATACATCTTTCCAAAATTCCCAACAGACACATTGCTGCCTCAGGGATTTAGAATTTGCTGTGGCTGAAATGCTTACACCATACATCATGATGATGTAATGCTTACATGATGATGTAATGCTTACACCTTACATTATCAAGTAAACGCTAGGCTGCTCCCTCACCTCCTTTAGGTTGTCCGAGAAATATTACCTTTCTGAGAACTTCCCTAATCACTCTACTTTAAATTGAACATCCCCAGTCTTCCTTTCTAGCTTTATTTTTCTCCATAAAAATCACTATTTAAAATATAATATATTTTATTTATTTTTGTGACATCCCCACTAGAATGCAATCTTCATGAGCACAAAGATATTCTGTTGAATGAAATTATTACTGTATCACCAGTGCCTAGAAAATTAATTGCCATGCATGCAAAAAAGAGGATCAATAATTATTTGTTGAATAATCTGTAATTATCTAATAATCTAAAAATGTAAACTTTAAATGAACTAAGCTCACAAAATGGCTGGCAATATGGCACATTGGCCACAAATTCCTCTACAAGCTTTGGTTACCTAAAGATGATTTAAATTTCACAGTAAAAATGACCATTTTGCAAATATCCCTTTCAATATCTTTGAAATACAGAATTCTTTGGATTTCAAAGAATTTATTAGTCCCAGAATGATTTTTATCAGTTACTGGCACAGAAAATTAGAGTTTTATTATGTGTTTAAATATACCCCTAAAAGAAATGGCAAACACATATCTTTTTGGCAGTCAAGAAGAATTGAAACTAGAAAAAAGAATAATGTCTTTATGTATTATATAACACATATTCAACTATACACACACACACACACACACACAAAATACAGGAAACTATATGCAAAACACTAATAAGAAAACAATGACTCTCTCTAAAACACTTGGGATAGATTTATGTTTAATGGTGGCTACTGTGCATCAAACCACATAAAAATTCAAATATCAATATCTGAAACAATGGCAATCAAGTATTCAGTTTTATCCATCAGGATGAATGTTTGTGTTTGACTACATTTTAAAAAATGGTAATGAGCATTTTTTAAAAATGTGTATTTACAGGTGGGATCAGTGGCTCAGCCTGTAATCCCAACACTTTCAGAGGCCAAAATGAGTGGATTTCCTGAGCCCACAGATTCTAGACCAACCTGGGCAACTTGGTGAGACCTCATCTCTACAATAAATCAAAAATTAGCCAGGCGTGGTAGCACGCACCTGTAGTTCTGGCTACTTGAAAGACTGAAGCAGAAGGATCACTGGAGCCCAGCAGATTGACGCTGGGGTGGCCATGGTGGCCGTGAGTGTGCCTGGCACTCCAGCCTGGGTGACAGAATGAGACTCCAACTCAAAAAAAAAAAAAAAAAGTATATTTGCATCGAATAGAAAATAATTATGGAAAATAAACTTTTAAAATATGGTCATGATATTAATGTTGAAATACCTGAAATTCCGAAATTCTAATATTATTATTCTTTCTACATGATGAAAACCTTACAGATACAGAACCTAAGCTCTGAAGGATTATAATACAAGTAGCGAACAGATTGATGCTGAGACACCTCTGACAAGATCCGAATCTGTGCTACATGTGTGAACTACTTGAGTCTCCAGGCTTCTTGCAATCTTCCTCGCTCCCAGTTACACACATACACACACCCATGTCTCCTTCTTTTCTCCACCCTAGTTGTTATCACACCCAGCACCTAAGCAAAATTTCCCAAAAGATGTGACAAAATGAAAAACTTAGAACCTCCTGAAATTCTGATAATATAGTTGGGAAACAGTTATGTGTTTCAACAGTCCATGCTTCCTTGTGATAGTGCACACTTGTAACACAAATGGCCCAAGTCAGGGTCTGCAGAAGACTCTATAAGAGATTATACAGAAGAGTTCTGTTAGATGAGTGAATCTCTATAAGAAACCTTTCAACAACAGTCAAAAGCAAAACAAGTTCTAATTAAGTGAACTCACCAGAGTATCACTGAATTAAAGTTCCAAAGGCCCAGCTTTGGAACTTAGTGTTTCTTACACTATGGCTACAAGCAAATCCTTAAACTCTGCCACATCTTTCCTAAGCATCATTTTTACTGAAAGATTTTACAGGAAAAAAACAAAGTTTTTTGTATTAAGACAAATATGTATATTTGGAGGACAAATATATATATTTGGAGGCGAGTACAATTGCTTATTTTTTTATATGAAAGCCTAAGATTTCAAAATATGTTTCTACTTATAAAGCCTTCCAAAGTTAAATCTCTCATGTAAAAAGAGAACCATTCACCTCTGTAGTCATAGTGTCTTCTGATAGACATATTTGAGAAATACTGATATCACAAAACATTATCACTTGACCAAAGAAAAGAAAGTAGACATACAACCAACCACAAGCCTGTCCAAGGTTCAGGAAAATTAATTTTTATATGATGGACAGCACGCAGTCCTGAATTGCAGGTAGAGATGGTTATAGTTATCTTACAATTAAGCAGGTATGCTTTAAATAAGTATTCCAAAAATAAATAAATGTGGCTCTTTTGATAAGTTCTGAGTTGAAAACACACATTTCATAGGGTAGTGGTATATAAGTTTATACATTCATAAATATATGTATATAAATGATACTATTTAATAACAACACATAGAGAAATAAAAAACATACCATAATTAAAGTCCTAGTAGGAAAATAAATTCATCAATTTCCTAAGAGATTGACTAGGTTATAATCTAAAATTCAACAAAATCTTTCTTTTCTGTCTGACCCTCCTTTTTCCTCATAATCTGTTTCTTCCCTCGTTTTAGACACAGGATTCTGTAGTATTAACGGCACAACTGTTGATCAATTGTCATTTTTCTCATTCTTACTATAACTTGAAAAGGCAAAAGAAGAATGATACATACTTCTGTATGTAACACTGAATCTTCAGCTTAGTACTTGCTATGCATTTGGTCACTCAATTTACCGTATTTACTGGATTAACTAAGATAATTAATGAAAGAATGAATACATAGGGAATTTTAACTTCTCTTCCTCATGTTCAGCCCCACTAGTGGTGATTCAAGGATAGTGAACAGAATTCCTACCATCTGGCAGGCTTTTCCAAGGGGATTCTCTCTTTAAGATTCAAGTTATACTTGATTAAGATTAAGTTATATAGAGCATAAAATTGAACATGATAAACAATTTTAAATAAATGGAAACTCCTTTTCTTAATTGGACAACATATATGTAAAACACTTATATTTCAATGGATCCAGAAAACACAGTTTCTTTTTCATGATATGAATTTTCCAGTCACTTATAGAATTCTCTCTGAAATCACCCTGAGACTACTCTTTCAGGGTATACCTCCTGAGACTCTGCTAAAGAATTGTAAAAATCTCCATTTCTAAGTGAAAAATATTAAAATGCTAATATGTGAAACATTTATGAGAATTAAATCACAATTCAAAACTATGAACAAACAGTATCCACAGTATCTGTAGAAATCCTTTTAAAATAATATAATTTAATTTAAATGTAAGCCTTTTCAGTCTTAGATATGGAAACTTAAAACCAAACAAATAACACAAATAAACCCTGAATAAAGGCACAAAGGAATTTTACATTTTATCTTTTCAATCTCTCCATGCATATCTGGAAAAAAATCCTTCACGGCAAAGGGAAATTTTATTTTTTTCCAAAAAATGTTTTTGTGAATTAGAAGTACTTACTAAAATCATGAAGAACCAACATCAAAGACTGAAACTTTGGAACAGGGATAGAGACAGGCAACCTAACAGGTGAAATCTAACCCCGACAAAATACTCTCCCTTTATTAACTGCCAGGGAACACAGGAAATAGCAAATAAACTACTATGAAAGGAGTCATTTAATTAGAAACGATCTTGAAATAAATATACACGACAAAAAGAGAATCTCTCCTGGAAAGTCTAGTCAGTGCAGGAATGGCCATTAGATAGCTATTGGTTTAGATCTTGCAATCAACAAAAAGTGAGGGGCTCTTTTGGGAATTTATTTTTTATTGAACTGTACTTAACAGCACTGAAACAGTAAGTTGTGTCTATAGTAATATTATATAGGCTTGAAAATGACTGTAGAATAAAACAGAATGATAAACAGAGTCTATTTACTACCTCTTCAAATATATGTTGCAGAGTGATATATAAAACAACATATATATATATATATAACCAACCAAAAATAATTCAATACAGCCTAATAAATAACAGAGAAGCAACACCTTGAAATACTAAAAGGGCAATAACACTTTCACAATGAATATTGTGATTATTTTACATGAACACATACCAGTACATTTGAGAGAAAATGCCTTGAGCTTCTAACGCAATTGCAAATGTCTAGCCCAAAAGGGAAGACATCTTGAGTTTCCAGGCTACTTCCAGCAGACAAGTTATCTATTCAGAGTTCTTATTGTTGATGATTCCTCTTTACAAAGAAAAGTATTATTCTTCAAGATTCAATTGCCAAGTATATGAGAATCATATAAATATTCTAGCAAATAAGTGTGACAGTCTCTTATAACTTGCATTTTTCAAGAACTGTCTTTCTTATTTTCTTCTGTTCATTCCTTCAAAAGAAAATCTTAACTTGAATAAACAACTAGGGAGCTTGGCAGTATGTGATGAGGTGAAGAAAGTGAATCTAAAGGCAGCATTAATATAAATTGAGACCTTAGGAGTTAGTCACAAGCTATTAGCCTCCATTATAAACCCTGGGCCAAATGTTAATTGCTCCCATCTGTATTGTGTATTATTCCCAGTTATGTCCATAAGGCACAGGGTTAAAAAGGCAGCAAGAAAAGGGAGAGGTAGAAAAGGAGGAAATGAAAAGGTAGATAGTGTTTTCCGAGAAGTAGTTGTTTTAAAGGCAAGTAGGGCAAAAAGAAAAGTGAGAACTGGGAAAGGATGAAAGAAAAAGCCCAAGGAATGAAGTGGGAAAAAAAAAAAAAGATATATTAAAACAAGGGGAAAGCTCTATTTGAAACTATCACTAGTCGGATGGATGGATGGATGGATGGATGGATGGATGGATGGATGGATGGATGGATGGACGGACGGACAGATGGATGGACAGATACAATTTTTTCTCCACTAAGAAAATTTGTATCTTATTTAAGATCTCATAAATCAGTAGTTTTTAAAATATATTTTGCAGTTGAATCATAAGTGTCCTGACAATGCTTAAAATATTCAGTTCTAATAATCTTTAAAAGCCTTTATAAGTCAAAAAAACAAATTTAACATATCAGTCAGATTTTTCTTCTCCAAAAATCTCTCTTAAATTCTATCAGTCAAACATTCTAGCAAATGTGTGTGAAAATTCCCATTTGCAGGTCCTACCTTTAAGGCCAACATCACTTCTACTTGAATAACAGCTTTTACTGACTTTAAAATATATCAATATTTTTCATATCTCTAAGAGAAAAAAATCAATTAATTTAAACCTTGCAATCAATTGTAATATGCACCCCAATTTCAGAAAGAGTGAGGAAAAAAATGATCATTTTGAATGAAGTCTCCTGTGAGTCTGCCTCATCTCCCAACTCCCCACTCCATGCTTTTCTCTACCGCAAGAATTATCTGCATGTAAGAGCACAATGCCCAGCTAAAAAGCCATTTTGTCTCTCTTCTGCCTGCATAAGTAACATATAAATTAGATATTACTGTAATAGCACCCAAGGTTTTTCACAAACAAGATTCAATCAGATTTCCAGTCTCACCTCCTGCCACTTCTACAACATAATTCTATCCAGAAGCAACAATGAGGATTTCTACTTTGTTGTGAACACAACAGGACCTTTTCAAGACTTTCTGTGTATATTCTGTGTATATTATATTTCTGTGTCTCTTTTAACTGTCTCCTTTTCCCAACTTTCTCACCTAAGAACATCTTACTGATACTTCATAATCTGTCTTTCAAGAAGCATTTTCAAAATAAAAAAGTGATTCCTAGGGTGCTCGTGGGCATGAATCAATTTTTAGATCCTCAATTTCCAAATCTCCTCTTTCCCAAAATTATCTCCTTGAGAACATTCTGGTGACCTAGAAGTTCCTCTTACCCACCTTCACCTTCTCATTCACAAATGGTCTTTGCTACTTTACTAATCTTACAATTAAATTATATTAAATCTCCTTGTTAAAAACTCCTACTAAAACACAATGCTCATCAAATTGTTGAATAAATAGAAGAAGCCCTCTTAACCACAAGTTTTCATTCCCCCCGAATTTTCACTGCATATTACCTATAATTCACTCAGCATTCTGTGTAAAAATATTGCTTAAGTGTATTTCATATTTTGTATAAGACCAAAAGCTACCCAAAATGAAGACACCATCATCAAACTGACCTCTGTAATCACCTCAGCACCTAAGGTAAACCCTAGTTGACATTTTTTAATGAATCAATAATTTCAGATAAGTATAGCACTCTTTGCTCCTTGGAACACCGATACCTTATTTATTTACTTATTTTTTTTTTTTATTTTTTTTTTTAGTTGCAGTCTCACACTGCCCACCAGGCTAGAGTACAGTGGCACACTCATGGCCACCCCAGCATCAACCTGCTGGGTTCAGGTGATCCTTCTGCCTCAGCCTTCCAAGTAGCCAGAACTACAGGTGCACACTACTACACCCGGCTAATTTTTGATTTATTGTAGAGATGAGGTCTCGCCAAGTTGTCCAGGCTGCTCTCAAACTCGCAGGCTCAGACAATCCACTCGCCTCGGCCTCCCAAAGTGCTAGAACTACAGGTTGAGCCACAGAGGCTGGCCACTGATACCTAATTTAATCTTAGTGTTGCATACTTTTGCTCAGGATAAAGAGGGTAATTTCTAAAAAGAAAAAAATGCTGTCAGTATATGAATATGATGCCACTGACTCACCAAACAGGGCAGGCATGCCGAGTTATTTTTTCCAATAGTAATGATGAACTGTGCTGACTGAGCCATTTAGTTTCTCCTAGGACTAATGGCACACATTTTTAATGTAGTCTGCCAGGATTTAAAATATAAATTTTGGCCACTGAGCAAAGTTGGAAATTTTTTCTTAAACAAATTGTTGCTATTTCACTCACAGTGACAATACTGAGATCCAAAATAAAATAAGCAAGTACATGAAAAGTAAATAAATGCTTTATCTCTAGTCAGGCACTCTTAGACCTGATCATCTCTAATTCCTTAATACATGAGTCAGTTTGTTATCTCAACATCTTATGACTGTCCGCATGGAAACAAAACACTTATGAGTTGAATTGTACATGCTTTCCTCTCAATTTGCTTAGTGGCCATACCACAGACCAGTTTCAGAGAGAATGGAATATCTCATTGCATTTCCACTTCTATATAAAACCTCCTTCCTAACGCTCTTGAGTTTTAAATTGTTTTCATGACCTTAAATTTAAAACTATGGCTATTACCATTTTTTATTCATTTATTCTGCTAATGTCAATTTTAAAAACTGATGTTCTTCTGTGTCTAACAACAAAAAAAGAAATTGTCAGTAATAAATGAAAAACACCACACAGATTTACTAATAGATATTAAATTACTAGTAAGTAATGAAGTCTAACGATGAAATAAAACCAGGCTATTTCCTTCATATTCATGTAAAGGATTCCAATGTAAACTAATATGCAGCTTCCATGCAATGTCATCAACAAGAAACACCACATAGGCCAGGCATGATGCTCATGCCTGTAATCCCAGCACTTTGGGAGACCAAAGTGAGAGGATTACTTGAGCCCATGAATTCGAGACCAGCCTGGGCAAAAGAGCAAGACCTCATTTCTCAAAAAAAAAAAAAAGGAAGCAGTACCACAATAACATTTTGCAGTTCTCTACTGCCTCATTATCTATCTTTGTTTTATTTCTTATTTATCACTTCTACATATCAGGCTGCTATCTACCAAAATCAATTATCTAAATATGAACTACAAAATAAGATTCTGGGTTGGTTTGTAATTCATAACTATTGTCAAAGAAAAGGCCACCCTACTAATAGGAAAACTATAAAAGACACTAAAGTCTAAAATAAATTAACATCTGAAAACTTCATACTAGAAAGAATTTGAAAGTAAAAAGATATGAATAATGGCTATACAGAAGCATGAATGGAACAATACACTGCTAAGAAGGATTTTAAACTTGACACTGGAGTAGACAACCACCCTGCTTTACCTGATATTGAAGAGGAATTTTTCCTAGACACAGGACTTTCAATGCCCAAACCAGAAAAGTCCTGGGCAAACTGGAACCTACTAGTCAACTCACTTGATATAGCAATCTGAAACTTAGATCTTTAGTTACTCTTTACATAACAGTGGACTAAGACATAAACATTCTAAAGAGAAAATGAATGCATTTAACAATTTGGTGTCTATAATAGTTTAGGATGATGCTTATTTTGTTTGCATTTTTAAAGGAAAATGTAAATAAACCCTACAATGTTTTTGATAACTCACTGCCATGTTTACTTTTCACTTTCTATTATCCAGTTAACTGACCCTTATGTGTGATTTAAAGGTCAAGAAAAATGAATAAAGTGAAAAAAAATCACTATTTAATTCAAATGAAAACTTTAAAAATTCTAATCTAGGAATTTTCAGGTTATTTTCATTAAGTGCATTAGATTAAGTAAGGTATTCATCAATTTTTATTTTTTGATCACAAAGTAAAACTAAATTGGCAAACTAATAAGAGTAAAAGAAAGTCCATTCATTTTTAACATGAATTAAATGAGTTAAGGCACTTAGCAGTTAAGGCAATGAAAAATTTACATGTTGGAAGTAAAAGATATACTTTAACATGAGTTAAGGCACTACAGCAGTGAGAAACTTATATGCTCAAAATGAAAGATGTACAAAATTAAATAAAGCATCACATAATTACTTTTTACTTAGTTATAGCTTTTTGCCCCCCCAAAAATTATCCAAGGCTCATTTTCTAACTACAAACTCACGAGTCTAAATATTATTCATTAATAATTAAAGAAGGAAAGAACTAAAATTCGTAATAAAACGGTAAAGATTTCAAGAGTCTGTCATGAATACATATTGCAAACAGGCTCTCTTTATATAAAGCAAAACAGGGATGAATGACTTTTTCAAGATGGAAATTATAATGAACGAAAGATATTGAGACTGCTATAAAATAATAAAACTTTTTCTCAAAAAGATATATCTGAACTTAAACTGCCTAACATATATAATTTACACAATTTAAGAAACTAAACACTTTATAGCAAGCTATGTCCAGCTAACACACTTGGGTTGGGGGCTGAGTTGCCTTGAGAGTAAATTTAAATGGCAGAAGATTTTTAAGGCACTTCATCTGAGATTCAAATAATACTATTGAGACTGACACTTTTGGAAGGGTTGCCAGACTTATATGTACATAAATAATACAAATCTAAACACACAATACATAAAGCGTGAATCTGTATTAGTGTTAGCACTAATATGAACGCAAAATAGTAGTAAATGAAGAATGATTGCAAATTGATAATTCTCTCCTCAATAGACTGTATGTTCCACAAGAACAGAGATCGTTTTGTTTCTCTATAACCATAGAGCCTTAAAAGTCCCTAGGCATGGAGTAGGTGCTCAGTAAACATGTTTAATTAATACAGCATATTACGGTCACGGACATCACTGACATCTGTCTTGTGGAATAATCAATAATCATGACAGCCTGTCCAACTAAAATTGTTTTACCTTATGTTCACCTTCCCTCACTGATTTTATAGAAGGTTATATATAACCTTTCAAACATGATAAACTCTTAAAACAATAATACAACCCTTGCATTGTGTGGAGCTGACATGAATTTCCAATAAAATTAAAAATTTTGTCTGTATTTAAATGTATATCTTTGTTCTCCATTTAAAGGGCCTAAAGTGAAGAGCATCTCTTCTCCCAGGCTTTGAGCCAAGCTCTGAAAAAACAAAGGGAATAAGACAGAAACCAGCGCTGTACTTGTAGAGTTTGTAGTACTATATAGAACCTAAGTAAAAACCAAATGAACAAATAATCACAAATTATAGCAAGTCCTATGGAGTGCAAAGATAGAGAATTTAAGGGGAAACTAACTTTAAACAGCATAGTAAGGACAGGATCTGCTGAGGAAGTGACATTTCAGTCACGATCTGAAGGATGAAAAAAAGAGTCCTGTAAAAAGCAGAAGGAAGTACATTCTAGGCAAAGGAAGTGGCAAGTACAATGCCTGAGGTGGAAAAGAGCTTAGCATTTAGAAAAACAAAGCTGTTGACCTGAGCAAAGTTGAAGGGAGTTGGTGGGGAAGGGGAAGGTGTGGGCATCTGTGGCTGGAGTGGTAGGCAGGAAACTAAAGAATGTATATTGAAATGAAATGGTAAGCCATTAAAGGATTTAGGTAGGTAACTAATAAGAACCAACAGAAGATCTCTCCCTTTGCCATGTGGGCCAATGAAAGTGGGGAGCAAGCATGGAAGCTGATAATGGCCAGCTGCTTCCCTTGATACTTTTATTAAATTTCACCATTACACACAAGGTAAGGGAGCACGGTTTTTTTCTTTTTTGAGTTGGAGTCTCACGCTGTTGCCCAGACTGGAGTGCAGTGGTATGCTCCCGGTCACCACAGCCTCGACCTGCTGGGCTCCAGTGATCCCTCCGCCTTAGCCTTCAAAGTAGCCAGAACTACAGGTGTGCGCTACCAAGCCTGGTTAATTTTTTGATTTATTGTAGAGATGAAGTCTCGCCAAGTTGCCCAGGCGGGTCTTGAACCCGTGGGCTCAGGCAATTCACTCACCTCAGCCTCCAAAAGTGCTGGGATTGCAGGCTGAGCCACTGAGCCCGGCCAGGGAGCACTTTTTAAACTTGTTTCTTTTCCTCTGAATTGCTGAACATTTATGTTGCAAGTAATCCTTGAGTTTTCCACTACCAACTCATTTCTCCAAAGAAAATCTCTGGACCTAGAATGCCAATTTTTTAATGTTGGCTCTTCTGCTTACTAGTTTTGTGAAGACCCTAATTTTACTGTACCTATAAAATGGAAATAACAGAACTTGCAGAGATATGAAATTGCCAGAAAGGGGGCACACTTCATCAATAAGGGAACCTGATCTCAAATCGGGTGAAGTGAGGAGCAAAGGGAAGCCCAAACTTTACATGTACAATGACCATTTGTACACCCAACCCTGAATTGTACCCCACATCATTAAAGTAAAAATTAACCGCCCCCTACAAAAAAGACCAACATAAAAAAAGATTAAATCTACAAAAAATTCTTAGAATAGTAGGTTAATAAGAATTAAAATAATATAAAGCACTGGGCATTATCATTATATCATTATAATCAAAAGTAGCAGTTATTGCTATTTTTATTATAATTATTATTAACATTCAGCCTGAGAGGTCTTCCTTTATTGGCTACCCTTTTTCTATTATTTTGGAATTGCAATGTCTCCTGGAACTCAAGTCCAGCAGCAAACATCACAGCTGCAATTGTGATATCCCAATTAATCAGGTATAATGTGTTTCTGGTAACACTTTTCCAAGTGAATGGTAAATATAACATTATTGTGTCACCTGAATCATCTGAATTAGATTCATCCAATATTATGGGGAGTGATGGATCAGATACTAATGTGGAGATTAAGTTACTGAGTAGCTTAACAATGTCCACACAAAATAGTATGGAAAATATAACATGTAATAAACTTACATTAGAGAAGGCAAACCAGTATGAACTTGCATAAAGTTTAGGTTGACCACCATATATGTTTTCAAGAACTTTTGCTTGAATATCATGTACTATCATTTATTACAACCACAAGCTTGCTTTAGCTTGTGTTAATTTTTAAATACTATTTCTTCACTACTAGATGTAAACTTCTTAAAAGAAGAAAGTATGCCTACTTTTGTTCACAATAAGTGTCCCCAGTGAGATCAAAGTCTGATTCTTGATGAGCAACTGTAGAGGATGTTGTGGTACACTGCCCACAGCCCCAGTCAGGACTCCCCTTTAGAATCAAGGCTTTCCTTCCTTAGTCCTCCAGGAGGTCTCACAGCTCTGTCAACCAAAGATGCACTAAGATGTTTTGAATGCCTTACACAATTATTATTTTGCTGGCACTTTGATGACTCATAATTATTTTTAGGGTAAAAAATCTAACATAGCCATCATCCCATTTGTCAGTACTCCCAAGTATAACAAACATACACACCTACTGTCGGCAATTAAATTAACTTTCTCCATCTACAAACACTATTATTCAACAAAGTGTATTGAAGGCCAGGAAACTGATTGTGAGGAGTTGCTGAACCCCATAAACAAAACTTTAAACAAAAAATTAATTTGCCAGCAGTAGCAAAGAAGCTACATATGTAATTTAGAGTCTTTCTTTATGCCTTATCACATGCAAATTTAAATATTTCAACATTCTCAGAAGCAAATAAATAATTTTCCTAAAAAGTAACAGTGTCACTGAATTCTACTTTTCAACAGAATTTAAACATTGCGTTTCATTTCATTACCAGAAATACTAAAGCAATCACTCTCTTTTTCTTTCTTAGTAAAGTGATCTCAAAATCTAATTCTCTAATTTAAAGCAAACAAACATAAAACATGAATTTAAAATTCTGTCTTTACCAACAGAGGAAAGAAAATTCCAGAAGAAAACAATTTTACCCAGGTGTAGGAGAGGACTTAGGGGGATGAGGATATTTCATTATCACAATTTGGAAGCAAGAAGAATCCATAAAAAAAAAAAAAAAAAAAAAACAAGTAGCACGTAAACATGAAAATAGTAGTTAAATACACACAGAAATACATAGCAAAAAATGCTAAAAAGGATAATCATTTTAATGATTTGCTTCTGTTTTCCCAACCTTTCTTCAATAAAACTCTGAAGATAAAATATGAAGACATATTAAGACTGTCATGGACCTTGTACACAAAACAGGTACTCTGCAATAAATGTTGATAGCCCAGCGCTGGCTAACACTGACTCATCAAAGTCACCATTCCTGTAAATACTCTACTACATCACAGAATCTATATGCATGCAAAAGCAGCCAAAATCTCACTCTTTAGACACCATTATAGTTAAAATGTAATACCCCCAGGGTAGCAGGCTCAAATACATTGTACAGTACAGTGCCATCAGCTAAATCTTAAGCAAATACAACCTAGAATACTTTAATTAAAGAGGTCTGGGGTAAAAAGTACCTACTGCTTTTTGGTGGGTTGGTGGGTAGCAACTAGAACACATGAAAAACTGGTTTGTACATCATTTTATACCACAATTATGCACATATTTTCAGAAATGCAGTAGATAAAAGCATTCTAAAAAGTGAGAGTGTAGGCAGGAACAAAGCGGGAGTTAAGATTGAGTGCTCTGAAAAAATCTTCTGGCCCTTTAAATTTTATGTACACAATAGAGTTATTTTTCTCCACGATTAAGCATCTTAAGTTGTTTTGTATACATGTACAGACCACATACTTCAGCAGCAGCTACTGGGAATTACCAAATTACATAAAATTAATGGGATGTAGCTCCTTGCAATGAATAAACTTATAACTAAATGATGAGTGTCTTATACTTTTTATTCCATTGAGTGAGCTACTAGAGTAATCAATTCAATCAGGTCTATTAGACAGGCCCATTACATGTCTGATGAGCAGCTTTACTTTTTTTTTCCCTCCATATTCAGATTTCAGTTTGTATTTAAGGAAAAATAACCAGTTGATCTTTGCATTTAAAATCTGGTTGCCTATAATCCCAGCATTTTGAGAGGCCAAGGTGAAGGGATTGCCTGAGCCAAGGGTTTGAGAACAGCCTGGACAGCTTAGCGAAACCTCATCTATACAATAAATCAAAAAATTAGCCAGGTGTGAGTGTGCCTGTAGTTCTGGCTACTTAGAATGCTGAGGCAGAAGGATCGCCTGAACCCAGCAGGTCGATGCTGGGGTGGCCATAAGCGTGCCACTGCACCCAGCCTGAGCGATGAAATGAGACTCCAACTCAAAATAACATAAAATAAATTAAAAGAAAATAAAACAAGACAAAACAAAATAAAATAAAATAAAATAAATAAAAATCTGGGCTGCTAGGAAACCAGATATACAAAAAGGAAAAAAATTAAAAGTGAGATTTCAATCAGACACAAAATAATTTTTAAAACATCGTAAGTATTAAAATGTTTTATGAATAAATCAAAAATTTTCAATTTTAAAAATGTAAAATTTGCCAGTATTCAGAAAACACTGCTAAAAGTTAAAAAAAAAAAAAACTAAGGATGAAATTAGTGTGGTCCAACCTTAGATCTCTGGTCCAAAACAACAAAGATCTTTGTCCCAGATCCAAAAGATACATATATTAATGGGCAGAGGCAACAATAAGTTACATTGGAATGTAAGCCAAGATTCTTACAACAAGGAGATAATGTGGTAGCATGAAAAGACAAAAAACCTAAACTCATTTTTGCGTTAAGGTAAGCCTTCACCTCTATGAAAAGGTGCTTCATCTATAAACTGACAATATCATTCTTCGTAGTTTTGACAGGCAAGTCACATGAGATGAAACATGAAAAGGCTCTGAAGATGTTAGAATTCTATACAGATAAAAGGTAACACTGATAGTAGGGGCAGTATTAATGATGCTGGCTCTAAGAAAAAAAGTGCTCAACAAATATTGGAATAAAAGAATGAACATTTTAAAGTAATCTTTAAAACCTGAGACCAAATTAATCCAATCATTTTCATTTCTATTAGCATTAATGCTATATTCTGGAATATTTTGGTTCTCTATAATAATACCAATGTTAATCTAATAATTACTATTTGCCAGGCCCTATTTCAAAGCCTAGAAATATTAACCTGACAACAACTCCATGAGGTAGAATCTACTATTAGAATCTACTGCATCTGTAAATCTTTATTTACTTTAAGCTACTTAATCCATAATACAGGGCTAAATAACATACCAAAAATCTTAAAGTACTTATAAGGGAGAATTCAGTTGAAACATAAAAAATCTAAGTCCAGTAACCATGCTTTTAAACTAAAGTGAATTCATTAATACATGAACTCAGTAGCAAATTGGTAAGTGTATTTGTACAAATGTTGCAGTACATGACCAAAATAGTATTTTCAGGAAAAACAATTCAAGATCATTGCTAACTGCACTTACTGTGGTACAAAGTCATAATTCTTTTATTTTCTGAATCTATTACATATCACTTTTATGACACTATATCAGTTATATGGCTTTTCTGCTTCACTCTTTTTTCTGCCTTCAAAATACTTCCTTCTTTGATCCCCAAAAATACTCATAATTGAGCATCTTAAGCAGTTCTGTATAGATGCTTGAATACTGAAATTCTAAAACAAAGCATCACAGTGGAAATACGTAGATTATACAAATGTTTACAGATAGCTATTATATTATTAATGATTTACTACTGACTTACTATATAAATATTATGCTAGGCACTGAATGGGGATAGACCAGCAATTAAAGACATAACCTTAATCAGTTACTTTTTTAAAAATCTGTTATTTTTAAAATCTAATTAAGACATAAAACACACTTATGTGAGATGACCTGGAAACTACATTTTCAAAAATCACTTATCTGCAGTTGCAATCTGATAAGCTACTAGCTGTGAAGTGACATAGGAAAGTTCAAATTCTGGGGAGACAAGTGCCAGAAAATAGAAATTAAGGTAATTACACCATGTGCTTGAGCTTGTTCAGTAAGAAAAATATGTTTAATTAAAAAAAAAAGTAAAACTGAATCTTCATCCATATCTTGCATTGTGGAATCACAAGACACCCAGGCTGTCCTGTATATGACATTAACAGACATTTGTTTACATAAATCTTCATTCATAAATCTGTTGTATTCCTTGAGCAAGACCTCATAGCATCACTGAATCTGTATTCTGTTACCCATTAATACGGCATCAGCTCATGCAGTAGAATCCTCCTGTGTTAAAATGAACAAAAAGTTTGATGGTGGCCATAATATTGGCTCCAAATCAAGAGTGGCTCAAACCGGAGGAAACTAGTCAGGACAAACCATTTGCTCTTATATCCCATCTTACTCGAACGACAAAGTCGAAGAATTCTCTTCTGCTTTGTCCTTCTGTTCAACTTCCTCAAACGCTCAAATCCTATCCAATCTGTTTTGGCAACTCCCTGTCTCCCATGTATATCATATGCATGTGCACACACATGCAAACACAAGTATGTGTTTGCATGCTTCTAAGTTTACTCACAAATGCAGTGCATGCTATTATCTGTACCACCTAAGGATATAGACCAGGGATGTCCAACCTTTTGACTTCCCTGGACCACAATGAGTAAAAAGAAATAGTCTTGGGTCACACATAAATTATATAATTTAGTTAGTATGTATACATATATATGTATATATAATAAAACTTTTTAATATTTTTATTATAAATTTTAGAAAAATTAATAACAGAATTAAAACTAGTGTGAAATTTGACTTTATTTTTGTAAAACTAATCTATCATGGAAGTGTTTGCAATTCTTAGTGAGTTCTCAAGTTGCTCATCAGAAATGTGTGCTTCCTAATTGAAAACAGTTTCTCACAAATGTATGTGTTACCAAAAAGTGATGTCATGATGTGATTGTGAACATCAAAAATGGTATTATGCATGGGTCTCAAAGAAAATAATTGCTAAAAAATACATGATGTTAAAAAGATTTTGTGGGTCACATTACTAGCTGTCCTGGTCCACATGCAGCCCAACACTCACAGGTTGGCCATGCCTGATAGAGACAATATTGCCTATCCGAATCCCCTATTTAAGCTTTAGCCTGAGAAATGACACACTGCATTACAGATGAGGGCTGTGAAAATAAATACAGTTGGTCCTCTATATCTCTGGGTTCTGAATCCATGAATTCAACCAGCCATGGACTGAATTATTCAGAAGGGTAAAAGAAAGTGCATATGTACAGGACATACACATTTCTTATCATTATCCCTAAACAATAAAGTATAACCACTATTTACAAAGCAGTTACATTGTATTAGGTGTTATAAGTAATACAGAGATGCTTCAGAGGATACAAGAGGATATGTGCAGGTTATGTACAAATTATATTCCATTTTGTATCAGAGACTTTGAGCATTCATAATTATAGGTATCCTTGGGAGGTGTTGGCAGAAATTTCCCACAAATGCTGAGGGAAGACTATATAAGGCTAGAAGTTCTTAGCTAGAAGTTAGAATCTTTAATTCAAATTCCAGTTGTTCCCCA
Source organism: Carlito syrichta (assembly GCF_000164805.1). Classification (NCBI taxonomy): domain Eukaryota; kingdom Metazoa; phylum Chordata; class Mammalia; order Primates; family Tarsiidae; genus Carlito; species Carlito syrichta. The sequence continues at coordinate 183,569 of NW_007249306.1, read as the reverse complement.
CATGCCTGTGAGGTCCTGAGTCGTTATTTAATCTTTCTGACTCTCATTTTTCTCACCCATTGACTCCTGAACAAAGAAATTGTTAACATACTTTCCAGATCAAAACTATTAATTCTTGAAAGAAGAGGAGTAAGTTTAAAGGAAGACAAAATAGTTCTGATTTATATGATAAGGTCTGGTATCTTTTTTATAATACCACAAATGTTCTACCTCATGATGACTGGGATTATAGTCTCTTACTGAAGGGTATGTTGGCTTCCCTATGCCAGAGGCACAATTACAACATCTTCCAAATATCAGTAACATTTGAAACAAGAGAGGAATATATCAGTCACTCTGTCTATATCATCTCATTAAAAGTTTCAGTAGGTTTTTTTTTTTTGAGTTGGAGTCTCACTCTGTCGCCCATACTGGAGTGCAGTGGCCGCTCCCAGCCACCGCAGCCTCGACCTTCTAGGCTCCGGCGATCCTTCCGCCTCAGCCTTCCAAGTAGCCGGAATTACAGGCATGTGCTACCACGCCCGGCTGATTTTTTGATTTATTGTAGAGATGAGGTCTCGCTGCCCAGGCGGGTCTCGAACCCGCGGCCTCAGGCAATCCACTCACCTCAGCCTCCCAAAGGCGCGGGATTACAGGCTCAGCCACCGAGCCCGGCTCAGTATGTTTTTTTGAAACATACTTCCTGTATAGAAGTGTGTTTCTTAAAATGTTTTCTGTAGAAAAGTCACGTCAGGACCAAGCTCCAATAATATGCATATCTTTATTCTCTATCATTGTCTGCTCTCTAACACATAAAGTAATTTAGAGACAGGGTGGGATTGGCAGATACTGAAGACTACTAGGGATGGGTGGGAGGAGGGATGGAGGCATGTGGCAACACACTAGGTACCAGGTCTATTACCAGGGGGCAAGAGAGCTTGCTAGAAACCCAAACTTCTACTGCATACAACTTATTTATGCAGTAAATCCTCAAGTGTACCACACAACTCTAAAATTAAAAATTAAAAAGTCAGAGTCTATAACTTCCACAAGATCTCCTCTTTTTGTTGATTATACATTTTTGTTAATGAGAGAAGAGTAAAATGGGTGTTATTTAATTAACCTCTTCTATCTTCAAGTTGAATAATCCAGAAACAGTGCAAAATGAAGTCAGCTCATAGAGTATTCTGTGAGCATATAACATGCTGATTTTAAACAAGTCCATGAAATAGGAGCAAGTGAGAAATAATTTCCTTACCATTTTGATAATGAGGACTGGATAACAGCACAATTAAGAGTACTGTCCTCACTCAGAGAAGAGAAAAACCAACAGCTCACATACAGACGCACAAAACCATGTAAGAAAACAAAACATACGTAACAGATCTATTATTTGATGTGACACATATTATGCTTTAAAACAGCTCACAATATTTTCGTTGTTCCTTGAAGCTGTGCTATACATGATTTAGTTTCGTTAAGTATAAAATTGGTTAGTATGAAGTTCAGACCTAAGTCAAACTGACACAGTCAGAGCTCTCTGCTCTGTTCTACACCACAACACCTGTCTGTAAAAATGTTTAAAAATGCCAAACACATGGCTATGTGAGAAATGACTTTAAAGGAGACTATTTAAAATCATTTTCAAGCTTTTTCATAATTTTATATGCATCATTGACAAAAAAGAAAAATTGACTCTGCCTGTGACATTGGGCAATCATAACCATCAGCCCACATCTATTTCAAAGAAATCTAGTGAAATTTAATGAAACTGATGTATAGTTTCTCCATACTTTTTGAATGAATTTTTTTTTAAATGGCTTTCCACCAAGGTTTTTTAAAAGATAAAAAGAGAAGCAATCTGATTATACAAAAGACTCATAGACTGCACAAGACAATTTCCAACTCTGACCCTTCCACACTCACTCTAGTTCCTCTATCTAAATGTATTTGTTACACATTTCACTCCCCATCTTCTCCAATAGATCATCTGTTCCTCTCTATTGACAGTTCAGTATGATTCATGGTGCCAACATATTTGTAATCTCCTCGACTAGTACCCCAGGACTTTTTTTTCTGATTGTTTTAAACTTTATTCCTAATAGTGTAAATAAGAACTGCAATAAGTCACTATATACCACACACTTTTACTATTACTTCATTTAATGCAACTTGCTGCCACATCCTATAGGTTTTCTGTTTGTTTGACAAAGGTCTGAAATTTACCTCTTACCCTCCAAAGTCACCCTAGACCAAGCCATCTTCAGCTCGTCCCTGAAGTACTTCAAGAGCTTCTATACTTTAATCCTCTCTTTAACCAGTTGATCTCTAAAAGACTTATGTTCCTAAAACACTATGTCAATAGCTCCTCTAAAATCTATACTGGTTCCATCAATGTTCTATTAGTATTTGCCAATAGATATTTTGTTTCCCTCTCCCACAAAAAATACCACTCAAGGTCAATTAGGTTTGAGATATTCTGCTTGTTAGTAGACTCTTCTTGGAATTCCACCATATACATTAACATAGCAGTCCCCAATCTTTTTTGGCATCAGGGACTGGTTTTATGGAAGACAATTTTTCCATGGATGAAGGGCAGAGGTAGTGGAAGGAATCATTGGCCATTAGATTCTCATAAGGAGTGAACTACCTAGATCCCTTGCATGTGCAGTTCACAATGGGGTTTGTGCTCCTATAAGAATCTAATGCAGCCACTGACCTGGCAGGAGACGTAGCTCCGCTGGCCTGCCACTCACCTTCTGCTGTGTGTCCCTGTTCCTAACAGACCAAGGATCAGTAGTGGTCTGTAGCCTGGAGGCTGGAGACCCCTGCATTAACAACATATCAAAATCTCTCAAGTCCTGAGGTACAGAAATCTGGGCCTTTTTTAACCTTGCATATTCCATACTTATTTGAATAAGGAATCCTTCCTTTTCCCCAGAACATGCATTAAAGAAGCAATATGGGAAATATTATGTATCATCAATTCCAAACACTTCTCTGGTCTTCAACACCCCCCTTTCCTATGAATCCACGGTCACCTGTGTTTTTCATATTAGTTTCCTTTACCTCTAATCTAGACAGCCCAATCTCTGTAAGTACATTATACTCACCTCTTTCACAATCCAGTTGCTCAAGTTGTCTCTCTACCCATCTCTGCCTTCTCTTTTCTAAACAGTTAAATTCTGCTACTCTTCAAAAACTGATGCAAGTTATACCTCATCTATGATCTTCCCAATTACATCATCCTACACAGGTCTCTACCTTTACCAATTAGAGCATAAACTCCTTAAAGAAAGTATCATTGCATTATGTGCTGCATTTTCTTCACTTTCAGTAAAATGTGCACATAGTAGGGACTAAATGTGTTTGTGTTGATGACTTTATTACTGATTATCCAACACAAAGAAATGCCCAGTTAAGAGTGAAATATCAACTGTAATCCACACACTAGAACACAGTAGTGGTATGTCTAAAAGAGGATGAGGCCAATGGTTTGCTACTCATTCTGATCATCTTTAGCCACTGAAGTCATATGAAGAACTATGGCAACCAAGAACGACTTGAAAACAAACCATTAAGTCCACTTTTGCACAGGAAAGCAATAAGTACATCCAAGTTCACTAAAAGGATTTTCAAAGAAGCAGCAAGTCAACTATTCTCTAATCAAAAGATAACCAAATCTTAACTAATCAGTAATAACCTACTAGTTATTTGGCTGAGATAAAGTATTTTAGTCTAACTATAAAAACAAGAAAATAACCTCTGTATATTGCTCTGAGTTGATTTAACTGTGAGTTAAATCAATACAGACACAGTAATATATACAAACACAGCAAGAGGTGTGTATATACATATATACAAGATATATATATACACATAGATATTACATGCAAACACAAACTCATATATATAGCCATCTTGAGGAGTGCTATATGTATAAAGTGAAAAGGCTTTGTTACTTGTGACTTAGATTTAGTTAAATTGTAGTGATAATGAGACAAAGGTGAAAGGTAACTCATTCTGAGCCACTTAACTTTGAATTTGCAGCCTTTTCCTATAACCTTTACTTTGGTCTTCTATCTGCCCTACCAAATAACAGAATGAGAAAAATTCACCAATGTCATGAAAAAAACAAAGTGCATATAATAAGTACAATATATGTGCTTCCTTCAGAGCAAACAATTAGTATGCATAAAAATGCAAATCACACAACACTCACTAACTACAACAGCAGCTCATAAGGACAATTTATGGATACTGGATATTAAAATTTTTAAAGCATAGTTGAACAGAAATGTGGTAATGTCCTCCTTATATGCTGGAAAAGATGCACTGTCATCTGAATATATGTCTGCCTCCTTGCTATCAATGAAGACCTTTCCCTTTATTCCTTTTTATGTCACATTATAATATTCTGCCTTTCATACGAAACACAGTATGAATAATAAGCACCTTCTCCATGATCATCGTGAACAAAAAATTTACAAAATTTAAGTGATTCAGGGTAATATGTTTTCTCATACATATTTAACGTTTTCATTCAGTTTCTGATTTATTTTGTATGTGTTAGGATATACTCCTATCTAGAAATTAGAAGCCATAGTAGGCATTTCAACAACATAAAAATTTAATATAGAAAATTGGTTACAGTTGTTGGAAGGCTGAAAGAGCAAAACAGCAATACTGAAGTAACAGAAACAAAACAGTAGCAATAAGCTGATCAATATTTATTGAGTGCTACTATGTATATATACTGCTTAACCAGGCACTGCTCAAAGAGTGTCTAGAAGTCCTTCTTTTCTTTATATAAGCTCACAATAAAACATGAGTGAAAAACTATATATATATACATATATATGTATATATATACACATACATGTATATACATACACACACACACACACATTATGTATATACATGAAGTTAAATAATATAAACAGTGTCCTAAGATAGTATTGCTCCTGAATTAAACTGGAAAAGAGCTTGGAAACAACAAATACTAAGAATTAGAAAACTAAAGTTCTATGTTAGCCACTATCTGTTTGTCACTGCCAAGTCCACAAACTTCTTTTGGCTCTCCAAAAGATGTAAAACTAAAGTATTTTACTAGATGACCAATAATATTCCTTCTACCTCTATCATGCTATGATCCTTACAATTTAGAATGTGAAAGATGTTACGTGACGGCAATATGATGTGAAAAGAACTTGAGTTTTAAAACCAGACAGAACCAGTGTGCATTCAACTTCTGGAATAAAATTCTTTCCTTGTATTTTTCTTGTTGGAATCAGAGATGATGCTTCTAAGGCATGCAAAACGTATGTGCTATGGAATAAATGGCAATTACTGAATTAAAAGAGAACTACTGTTCTTCAGAAAAAGCCAGCTACATCACAAAATACAAGGGGAGACCCAAAAACACCCATAATTATTTTTTGGATTGTGGGCCCCTTGTAGTACAGGCTTCCCCTGCTAGGTAAGTATTCTGGGAACTCATTAGCATCAGTGTACCAGCTAGCATTGTTGTAAGAGGCTGTAGTAGGCTTCAGTAATTTTGGGGGGGAAGGGGAGATTCTTTCAACACATTTTATAATGGGTGATTTACGAGTGCACCTGCCCATACCATGATAAGTCTTCATCAGTTTTTGACCAAATAATAAGATAACTTCTCCTGTCTCAAACGTTTATGCGCATGCGCGCGCACACACACACACTCATCATCATCATCATCACTTTCACCAAATAGCAAAATAGCAAATCTACTACACATCCAACTGCTCTAGGGAAGGGGTTTTATCTTTACCTCTTACACTAACTAATAGGCATATAAGATCACTCAATCTATGTTACTGATTTAACAAAGACATGTTTTAGATTACTTTTTTGCATTTCAAACTTCTAATATGTCCTTTTTCCCCCCAAAAGTACTAATGATCTGGATGCTCAATGGCTACACACTAACAAAAGTGTCAAACCTCTAACTAGTGAAATTATATTTATTTTCTTGTCTGTCCCTAATTAATAGCTATTTTGAAATTCAAATCCAAATTGAAATGTCCTAACATGAAAAACAAAAATAATTATTTGGGGAGTTTAAAAAAAAAAGTTTTAATGCGGGCATTACTACAAAGCTAGATGATTTCAACTTCCTCTTTTACAGACATTTTGTCCACATTTGACATAAGTCTAAAGCACTGTTAGCAAAAATAAGACAAATAAATTTAGATTTTTATATTTTATGTCACATAATATAAAATATTTTTTAATTAATGCCTTTGCATCATTTATCCTTATTGTAAAACATTCATAAAAAGTATATCAGGCTCACGCCTGTAATACCAGCACTTTGGGAGGCCAAAGGAGGAGGACAGTGTGAGTCCAGGAGTTCAAGACCAGCATAGGCAACATGGTAAGACCCTGTGTCTACAAAAAAAAAATTTTTTTTTAATTAAAAAGTTATCCAGGCATATTGGTGCATGCTTATAGTCCCAGTTACTCAGGAAGCTGAGTTGCCTAAGCCCAGGAGGTGAGGTTGCGGTGAGCCGTGATCATGCCACTGCACTCCAGACTAGGTGACAGAGTGAGACCCTGACCCTGGTTTACAAAAAAAAAAAAAAGTGGGAATATCACTTGAGACTGGGAGTTGGAGCCTGAAATGAGCTACAATCATGCAACTGCACTCGGGGGGGGGGGTGGGGAGAAGAGAGGGGGAGGGGGAGAGAGAGAGAGAGAGAGAGAGATTCTCTTAACAACAATAAAAAAAAATACGATAAATTCTCCTGGAATAATATTGCAAGAAATTTTCATCCACTGCAAGAAGACAGATGAATGTTCTTTCTTCTAGCTTATCAATTCCTCATTGAAATACTGAAGCTAAACATGGAAAAACACAATAAGTACAGAGGGTAAGGAGATATTATTTTGTGACAAATAATATACATAAAATATTACATTTCAATTTTCTAGCATAATAACTTCCATTATCAGAACTGTGTTTTAAGAACATGACAGAAAACTTGCAGCAGACATGAGTTTTCAATCTCATCTTATAGGCAAACTTTTGAAATACTTATTACTTATTTGCTTTATTTTTATGTAAAACAGAAGATTGACAACAATCTTCTGTTTAGTTCTACAATATATATCATGTTTTAATATGACAAAGATAAACCACCAAAATACAAAGAAGTTTAGTATTTTTATATTATTTTATATTTTGAAGAGGGTTCCCTCAATACATTTATAACATGATACAAAATACATGCAAACTAATTTTTTTTTTTTTTTGAGTCTGAGTCTCACCCTGTTGTTCAGGCTGGAGTGCAGTAGCACACTCACAAGCGGGCCACCACCACCTTGACCTGCTGGACTCAGGCAATCTTTTCACCTCTGCCTCCCAGGTAGCCGGAACTACAGGTGCAAACCACCACGGTTGGCTAATTTTTTAAAAATTTATTTATTTATTGTAGAGACAAGGTCTCGCCAAGCTGCCCAGGCTGGTCTTGAACCCCTAGACTCAGGCAATTCTATCATCTCTGCCTCCCAAAGTGCTGGGCTACAGGTGTGAGCCACCACACCGGTTAATGCAAACTAATTTTCTAGTTAACTTCCCATAAGTTATATAGCACATTACTATTTCTCTACTCTTCAGAGTAGTGAGGTACAACTAAGTAATCTTTTAACATTAGAATTTAGATGACTAACAGCCATGATTCTGAAATGCTACATTTCAAGATAATAACTTACTGAATATGTTGTTTAATATGTAATCTCTGTAGTACTTTATGATTCAGTTTCTAAAATAAGGAGAAAAACTGAGATATTGGAATTTGTAAGCCAAGGAGATTTATAATATAAATTAATCTAGGCCTTGTTTTTAAAGATTAAAGAAACTGTCCTCTAAATAAGTTAAGCTCCTTGGTAAAGGTCACATGGTATGAGAAAGCCTAGGATTTAGAGGCACACAGACCTAGATACTAATCCAAGCTCTACTTCTTACTGTGTTATATTGTACATGTGGCTGTACCTTGCAGAGTTAGTTTCTACATCAGTAAAAAGAACATAATACCACATAACAAATATGCATGTATACCTCCCGAATCTAAAATAAAATAAAAGGACATAATAATGGTTATCTTGAATGCTGCAGCAATTAATACATTTAAAACAGTATGTTATTATGGTACACAGAAGAATGACAAACTTCTGTGATGTTGTATCCTTTTCAAAGAAGTAGCTACATACAACCTCCGTGTCTTGTCTTCTTGCCTATAAATCACCAAAATGGCATTCTGCTTCAGTTACTGGCAGTTTATGATCAAAATAAGTATTTTCTCATATACTTTAGAAACTCAATCCAGTTATGTGAATCTCATAAATTCAAACTGAATCTTTACCACCTAAATATCAAATTAACATAATTAGATAATTTGAAGTGGTTTTAACAAAGCTTTTCATTCTATTCCTTAGCATCAGCTTTTTATCCCCTAAGTCAGTTTAAATTTTTTTTCAACTGTAAAAATTTTAATAGGATGAATGAGCAAGTATACTCCTCTTTGAAAATACAAAGGGTTGCTAACCTTTCTATTAAAATGATATAAAATTTTAAAGACAAATAAAATGTCTCAACTGTGATTATCAAGTTGCCTTTCTCCAGAACATTAATTTGGTATAGTGATTTATAAAAGGAAATACAAAACCAGGTCGTTTTTTTCTTTCAAATAAAGCATCTTTAAGACACATAAGAGGATTCTTTCACTTTTATTAGAGAATTCATACTTCCACTTAAGTCAAAGAAAATTTCCATATACTTATCTTTAACTTTTTAGTGTGCATTAATTTATAAAGAACCAGCAATGATTTTCTTAACTCCCAAAGAATCATAAAATTATATCATATGGAAATAAATGTGGAATGATGAAAAGAAACAACAGAAGAGAGCTGGAGAAAGTCCTTTGAAGTTTCATTTATCAGAAAAAAATACATTTATGTGTATGTTCCTGTATGTTTTCCCAAAGAAATAAATGTATTTCATTATATAACTATAAATGAAAAGCCTTAGACAATTTTGCTTACATTTTACTAACTACAAAATTCAACCCAAGATTTTTCTACTATGTGAAAACATGATTGACACAAAGTATTCTTAGTTGCTAACAGTAAATGGAAACATGTACATAAATTACACAGGAGAAAAATTAAGTTGGATCCAACAATGACTAGTTCTTTGGAATATATACAATGACATTTCTGCCTTTAAAATCAAAGATCATTTATTAAATGTATTGCAATTGTTAGCCACAGGAATGGCTCTGATGCATTTCCTGAATAACAGAAAACAAAAAGTTTGTAGAGATTAAAAGCAAAATACAAGTCCCAGATAAATTAAAGGTGTACAATCACAAATTGCCACAATAGTAAAAGCATATTCTAACATCCTCTTTCTCTTTTTCCCAAGAGGTTCAGAGAGGAAGTATACATTTATTTTAGCCAGCTGGAAGAAAACTTGCCTTCCCCAAAAACAAAAAGTAAAATAGGATCTCCATTTCCACCAATAAGCAAAAATATATGTAAATATCAAGGGTAATGTGTGCTGACTTAATGCGAATGACAGGATAGTCACAAGCCAATACCCTACCTCCTTCTTGATTAAAGGTTTAAACAGGTGTTTCTTCAGAACCAGATCCTCCTGCAACACAGAAGCTTGATTCAGAAAGGTCTCACCTAGCTGAAACGGGGCATACCCATAGTTCCCAATTCCCATTTTTTAAAAAATGAAGCTTTTAGGACAAAATTGGTCCTAAGCAGTAAATAACACTATCCCCAATTTCCAGATAAGTAAGGCAAGGTTGGAAGAATCAGCTTGTATGTACAATGACAATCAATAATGTATAGCAGAATGCAGAACCAAACTCCAGTCTGACTCCAAAGTCCTTGTCTTTGACCAAAATACCACACTGTCTCCATATTACCAGTACACTGAGATTTTAAACTGTTCTTATTTTTCCACAGTAGTCTAAAAAGAAGTCTGTCACGTGACTAAATACAGACCTTGAAATAAAATACGGCAGAGAATGACTAAAAGAATATAAACATCCATTCAAAATAGCACTGTAGCTTACCTTTTTTCCTGACTTGATATGTGATTATTTTCCAATCAGTTGGCAATATCACAACAATAAAAACTAAGACACACCACTGTGAAACAGATGAAAGAAAGGGTCTGGTAGAAAATCCCTTTACCCATATTTGTAACTCAATAGTAATGGTTAACTATGTGCATCTATACCAAAAAAAAAAAAAGTTGCATAGAATTTTAGAGATCCCAGACTCTGTTTAGACCATATATTAACTTCATATACGTCCATGAATAACTCTGCTCTATGGATGCCTGAAAGTACAAAGCAAATTATTGTTATAATTAACTGACTCCTTATACATCTGCAGCCTGGCTCAGAGGCTCAACTCCCTATGTCTCTTGCCTTCTTCCCTCCTTTGAAACACTTCTCTCTGATTTGACAGACAGTTACACTCATATCAAGAGGCCCAAAATGAATATCTGGAGTGAGCTAAACCAGTGTAGAAGCAAGGCTGTTAACCTGTTGCTGACTCTAGGAACTTGCTGCTTGCTAAGGCATGTGCCCCCCACTCAGAGGAAGCCTCACAGAGAGGGCACCTCTCTGAAGGACTGTGAAACCAACTCTGATTAAGCTAGTAGGGCCCGAGAGTAAATTCTATGTTTTCCTCACCCATCCCTACTTTTCCTACTATAGGATGGCCTGGGTTTGCTCGTAATCAACTCTGAGACAAATTTTGTACAGAAACATTCTATAGCATATTATGTGTAAGAATTAAGTGTTGTTTGCCTAAAACCCATCTTTCATTAAGCCTGGGGGATGGGGACATGCTTGTTACCAGTTGAGGGCAAAGGTAACTTTTTAATCAAAGTTTTTGGTAAAGCACAAACTGTTAGTATACTTCTCTAAGATTTCTGAACATTAATCAAGTTTTGAGCAAAAACAACATTTCATACACCCAAGTAATAGACAAAACCACATACCGAGATTGCTCATTAAAGTGTTTTTGCTATGCTTATTTAATGAAATTATTCATGTCAAAATACAATTATCCCAAATAGCACAGCTTCCCTGACCAAAAATCACAAAATAGAAGATCCTTGATATATTATTTTTTAGCATATAATTCTTACAAATTATACATTGAGAATTAGATGGTGAATGTCAACTTGGCACCATTCCACCATCTGCACTTTGTATAGCTAGTCAAGTTCAGTGCATCAATCAAAGATTAAAGAAAGATGATGATATTATTGAAACCAAACTTCTTTTATTCTCCCAACACTTCCAATACATATGCCAAGCACCTTCAAGGGCAACAACTTATCTATGAGATATAAAATCTGCTTTAATTTCATTTAATTTTAGTAAAACATAATTAATACTCATTTCTATAGTGTCCCCACATTTTCGGAGCAAGAAAAAAAAGTAAAGGTATTTTTTTTTAATATGTGGGGTACAATTCAGGGTTAGGTATACAAATGTTCATTATGCAGGTACCCTTGTTGAGCTGTGCCCCTCGCCTCCCCTGGCAGTTTCTCAATACTGCAGTTCCTGCCCCGCCCTTCTCTGGCAGTTTCCCCTTCCTGCCAATCCCTTTCTTACAGGATTACGATAGTTGTTCAAGGTCTGCTTATGAGAGAGAACATGTGAACACATTTTCTGAACTAGAAAAAAAAGTAAAGGGATTTTTTTAAGTATCTAAAAGATAAAAAAGACCTAGAAAATAAATTGCACTTACATACGAAAAACAACAAAGCATAAATACTCTTGCTTTTTTTTGTTTCTGATTTGCTACCAAAGAGCATTAAGTATATTAATGAAGGAAAAAGCCAGCATTTTGCATAATGCTGGCTACACAAGGAACTACTGTAACACAATAGCAAACTTAAAATTACATTTTGCTCCATCATATAACATTTATCTTGAAAATACTTTATAGCTATTGTACTGGAAATTCAAAAAATAAAATAATTTTACAGTTGTTACTAGACAATAAATTAATGACCAATTAAAGGGTATCCTTTATTTTAAAATGACCTATTTCCATCTGAATGCAATAAATATTCTTCATAGCATGTACCAAAAAAATGATACTATTGCTCTATATGTATGTAATAACATATAACTAATCAGCACTTGAGATTTAGCTAGTCGATATGCTAGATATGTGAGTTTGTAATAACAGCAAACCTTTCTATAGTGCTTACTATATGCCAAGCACAGTTCTAGCTACTTTACATCTATTGGCTCTTCAATCCCCAAAACACCCTATCCAGGGTTGACTGACTAATTCACAAAGCCCAATGCAAAACAAAAACACAGAGTCCCTTACTAAAAATGCAGGGGGGAAAAGCTTCTTCCTTTATTTGATGTCTCTTTACCAATCTGTTAAGAGATCTGCAGGGCAAAGGCAGATCTTCATAGGTGCTGGAGCCCCTTTCCTGTTCCTGGCACTCAGCACATGCACTACTGGCTGATTCGACTCCCTGATCCCAAACCTACACTCCATCTGAAGGCCAAGGGAAGTGAAGAAGGGAGAAAGTAGACCCAGGAGCCAACCAGAGCAAAGAAGACACAGTACTGGGCAGGACTACATGAGAGCCAAGGTTCTACAGCTCCAGTACATGCTTCATTGCTCTATGCAGCACATCACAAAACATAAATTCAAAGTTAGAACTGTTAAGAATGTCAAGATGGTGACTACATTAACCAACCATGAGGCCACATTCTGAGCACCAGATCATGTGGAACATCTTGGTTGCATGCCCTGAAGTTGGCCCTGACCCAAAAGAGAAACAATGCCATCACCATTTTACAGAGAAGGAGGCTAAAGCACAAAGATAATTAACTTCTCCCAAAGTCACGAACATATAAATGGCAGAGCCAGCAATCAAACTCAGACAAGATTCAAATGCAATCCCTCTCTTCAAAAAGAGAGGGAAGACTGTATTATATGCATTAATACTATATACATGCCATGCATGATACTCCCATTTCAAAAATCCAATAATCTAAATCATATTTACATAAATATCTGCATCTTTACAAACCTCAAGCAGTATTCCAAGTATGACTCAATACTTAAGTTTTCAGAAACAATAATCCATCAGTTCTTGAACCCCAAGCAATCATATGATATCTGCCTAGCACTTTTACATTTATATTCTGTACACCTTTCCTTCTTCTTGGCCATTATCTCCCCAGACCCCTAACACCCAGTACCCATCACTCTAATCTGCAAAAAGACTATTCTCTTAAATTTTCCTATTACTTATACCAGTAAGGAATCCCAGTGTCCCAACCTGTTCATTCTTTTGTTCAATAAATATCTATTAAATCTGATTTTCTCTGCATACTTTAAATTTCATGTTTGCAGATTATCTGCTTAACGCATTTGATAGATTATGAAAATGCTATGATTTAATTAAGAGTTCACTGCATGCCCTATCCCACACTCACAAAATTCTAGACTTTTTAATGAATGATACGTTAGTCTAGATATGTGATATATGAAGGGAAGAGGGGAAAAGGTAGCACCTCTCTTTTATGACCCACTTTAGAAAAGGAGAAATCAATTCCAGTTTTCTCTGTGGGGATACAGCAAAAAGCATACCGTAGAAAAGCAAACAGTACAGAAAGTCACTATATCTCTGTCACTTTACCCCTCCTACCTCCAATTTGTAATCACTGGACTTAATTTCTACAGTAACAAGGTGTTTTACAATGATATTATGTTCATGCCAGGTAAAATCATTCTATCCTCCAGACATGTATCCAAAGTGACCTACTCAGTGTTACTCAACCCCCACCAATTCTCAACAGAATTTTCTTCCAGTTATAACTTAGAAAATTATTCTAAACATATTGGTTCACATATCACATATCACGGGCTAGGTCCACTAATCAACTCCACATTCAGCATTTTCTTGCACTTGATGAATAATTAAAGAAATAATTATCAGGCATAACTCTTAAGTTCATTTCAGTTTATATATCGGGTCCACACCTATAAGCAACAAATAAACTACATACATTCTATTACCAGATGAAAAATTCCATTTAAAAAAAATCTGCCTTGCATTTTAAAATTTTTAAAAAGCAAATCATTGATTTGGTGATAGCTCTATCACTTTCCTCAAACTACAAAATGGTAATTTTTATAATAGCTTATGCTGACAGTTCTTGGCAACCTCTTTATAAATAAAGATTAAATAATATAAATTATATGCAAAAGGGAAGTATGCCCTCATAACCTCAAAACACGAGGACAGCGTTCACTGACATCATTCACCAAAAAATGATCAATGAGCGAACATTATCTAAATTGTTCCAACCAACTGCACTTAGTAAACTTAATAAGATAAATCAGTAAGTATTAATTGACTGTTCCCGCAATTACTCTAAATGTTAAATCCCAAATCTTGCCCTTTACAAGTTATGCTCCTATAGCTACTATGACTGTGTATAAACTGCTTCGTTTAGTCACTCAATCAACATTTAATGACCTCAGTTGTATTCTCCCTCTAAACTATTACATTCTTGCAGGTAACCCTGTGTTCAATTAATCTTTATATCTTCCATTGTGCATAACACACAGGGCCTCACAGTAAATTATAAGAAATGAGTTGTATTTGAATGAATGAATGCTCTGCCACCCCACAACACTGTAAACATAAAAAGCACAAGTACCAAAACCAAGATGCAAAGTTAGACAGAAAAATGTTTTCCTTTTTTGAGGCAGAAACCTTAAATTTTACAGATTTAAAACCACTGAAAGGAAAAAGCCCATCCCTTGTAACTTCCAATTTAGTTTCTCTTCCCCAGGAATTACTCTGCTCTAATTAGCTGCAAAACCATATTCAGAAGTTCAGCCTTTAAAATATCTCATAACAAATCTCCTAAGATTTTCTCCTCTTTATCTCTGATGAAAACATCCATTTTCTTCTGTCACTTCTGGAAAATAAGAGCTAACTTACATCATATTACAATGCTTAATAACCAATACCCCCAAGTATCTGTGTTAATTAACTACTGTTAAATCTTTTGAGGCAGAAAATCTGGCTCTGTTTATAAAAAAATAAAAAAAAAGAAAAAGAAAAATGTCAACAACGTGAAGACATGGAACTTTGATTATCAAAGGAAGACTTACTGTGGGGAGAGGGGAAAGGTGAGGGGAAAGGAGGAGGGGAGGGGGGCGAAAGAGGGAGTGGTGAGGGAAGAGGGGGAGAAGGAAGAAAGAAGAAAAAGAGAAGAGGAAGGGAGGAGAGGGGGAGGGAGAGAGAGGGAGAGGAGTTGTGTAGCTCAACAGGAGGTAATCAAGAAAGAGAAAATAGTCCAAAGGAATGAAAAATGCCTGTGAGAGAGAAATATGTATGGTTTTTGTGTTAAAATCATACATTTCCCATGAAAGCAGAGCTAATTAGTTTAAATGGTTTCCACTTGGGAAGTTAGTGTCAGAAACATTGAGAAATTTGAGGGAATATGTAGGTTATTTTCCTGTTCAAAAGGAAGACTCGGGTATGGGTAGTGCAGTTGCCCTCCTTTCTGTGGCCCTTCTTTTTCTTTCTAGTGTTTATTTGTTCATTAGAAAATCAGGCAGACTGACCTTGAGAGGCATATAGACCATGTTTCTTTCACATCAGTGGTTAATCTATTTGGGTAATTCCTTAAGGATCCATTACAGTGTCTGCTTTCTTTGTGAAGTTTTCCTTAGCTACTGCATTCTACAGATATTTTTATTTTTCTATCCTAAATTTATGAGAATTTAGTATTTGTGTTTCAGATTTAGTATTCTTGATTAAAGTTGGGATTTTTTTTTTTGTAGCTGGTTTTGTATTGCTTTTAATATCTCACTACCTCTGGAATCATGCCTTTTAAACACAGAATTATTTATTTAGTCTCATAGCAAATTTTTTTTTTTTTACATCTGACATCAAAGCATTTATTATATACATATCCTGTACCTTTTAAAAATAGCCAAGAAAGGAGCCATGTATGGGCTTAAAAGTGAGTATAATAAACATATTGGTCATAAACATTTGATCATCTCACCAAGTTTGTTTTTTTTTTGCAAATATTTTTGGTATGCCTACTGCCTGTGTGGAATTTTGTATATTTTCCTGCTTCCGGACAAGTAAGACATAGTATTAATAAATATGTTTTGAACACTTTATGTGCTGACATGGTTTTAAGATAAATTATTTTTGTCACTTTTTGGAAAAAATAATACATTCTGAATAATCTAGATTGATGGTAGTGTAGTAAATTGAAAATATTACTGGGTACCTTCTAAATACAAAAAATACATAATCCGTAACTAATGTCAGACTAAGAATAAATAGTACATTTATGATAAGCATGATTATTTTTACACAGCCACTGATACTATCTGTGGTCTGTTATGTAATATTCTGTATGTTTCATAGATGAAGAGGTACATTATCTAACACAAAAAAGTAAGTACTGCTTTACAGGACAGGCTGCATACCAGGTATTATTCAGGTATTTTACATGTATTGATTGTTTCAGTCATCAGAGCAACACTATATAATAAATGCTGCCAATATATTAAACCAGTCTTCCCCAATTTTCATACTATAAATGAGATTATCACTGCCCATAAACAACAAATACTTTTGTACATCACAAGCTGATAGAAGGCTCTAAATGTCAAATAAAATGACCGATGATATGCTCGTTAGATTCTGTCACAAGTTGTGGAGCCCTGAAAAAAATGTCTTGCATGTACCAATGGAGACCTCTATTTCTCTAACCCAAGGGTGGAAGTAACTGGCCATCCCATTTCTTTAATATTTTTTGTTTTGGAACATTAATATACCTTACCTCTATTAAACACTTCTTTACTGGGTGAAGGAAGCAAAATTAAAAGAATCAGGAGTAAACAATAATATGAAAGTATCTTTAGTGCACAATGTCAGATGCAGAAACAATCTTAGAAAGATTAAGCAGCTCATGGAAGGGCACACAACAGAACTAGACTGTGCTCTGTCATCAGAAGTATTTAGATTCAAATTCCATCCCTTCCCTACTTGGCAAAATTAATCTTCTTAGCCTCTGTTATATTTGCAAAAAACACTGCAATGTTAAAATTTGCTTTTGCAGCATTAATGAGAATACTAAACAAAATAATATACTTGAAACTATTTAGTTCAGTGTTTTGTTTCATAGGAACTGGTAGACCTGAACTTCTATTAGGCTTGGCAATAAATTCTTTTTCGGGCGGGGGCAGGGAAGAGTGAGTTGTCTTTTTTCCTGAAAGAAATTAAACCTCTGGGAAATTACGTTTCTTTGGGAAGAAACCAGACAAGCATACTGCTGATTCTGGAAGCCCAACAAACTACATTCCAAATTATGATTTTTCACTCAGGCCTTCCTAGTACTAAAGGGAACACCCTTACCATACGTCCAGAGCCAGAAGATAAGGCTTCTGTTTTGGAGTCTTCGGCTGACTCTATCTGGAGAGTAGATTATACTTCTTACTCTCTGCTCTGAGTTTCCCCATTCACCAAAAACAGGAACCAGAGGTGTTGTTCAGTTTATATTTAAATATTTTTATTGCAGCAAGCACTTCCTTCTCTTTACTCTGAAGAAAACAACAGTACAAGTACTTTCCTCTTCTTCTATCACCTCTCTGTACTACCCCACATGCCAACGGTTTCCTCTCATGTGTACTTCAGATAAATTCAATTTTGGAAAGTAGTCAGAACATGGGTCATGAACCCAAGTACTACCCCACATGCCAACGGTTTCCTCTCATGTGTACTTCAGATAAATTCAATTTTGGAAAGTAGTCAGAACATGGGTCATGAACCCAGCTGATATAAATCTTATAGCTGAGCATTTTTCTCCTCAATTTCATAGTTTCTTCTTTCTTTTCCAGTTGACAGGTAAGCAACCATTCCAGTCACTCATTCAATAAACATCCATAATGTGCCTGGATGTCATAATGACCAGGATCCCAAGGAAAATTTAAAAATCCCCAAAACTTCAATTGTCCTCCACTCCATAGGCCAGTCCTCACATTGTAGACCATCTCCTTATAGCTCAGGGCTTTGCTTTTTATTCTAGATAGAACTTATTTTCATAAGAGCAAAAAATGAGATATCTGAGCACTAGCTTAAAAACATGTTATCTGAAATGATGTAAAAGTAGCCTGGTTAGGATTTTAAAGTACACTATTATAATACAGATTTATTCATAGTGTTACACTGAAATCATTAAATTACAGACAACTTCTAAATTCTGAAAGGGGTTACAGATTCTTTGGATAATAAACAAACATAACATCCTAAAGACGTTAACTTTCCGTCACACCAGATCTAGACTGGCAAATTAAAGCAAGCACATGAATCTTCTGCCACATGCTCGCTCCCTTCTCTTAGACTGGTACGTGCTATATAATAAGTTCCCCCTCTAATAGCTTCATGCTCCTATGAACTATGCAATCCACACAACCTGTTTCCAGGTATATACTAATAAGATACTAATTACCGTCAAGGCACACAGCATAAGCAAGTTCCTGACCAATACTAATTACGCCTTCCTTTAACGGCAGAAACTGCTGTTTTCAGCCTCAGCCGACTTTAGCTAGATGACCAGTTTAGAAAGCATTCTCGTAAAATGCAGTTTAACTGGTGCCACTTTCTCTTAATGACTCATCTTCAGCTGCACAGACTTCTGAAGGCAGGACAAATCATATCTAGACAGGTGCAAACTGCTACTCTAATAAAAATCTTGGCTTCCTAGGATTTCATACTATCTTTCATTTAAATATTCCTTTAGCTAATTCTGAGATGACAAAAAAAAAAAATCGTGTGTGTGTGTGTGTGTGTGTGTGTGTGTGTGTGTGTGTGTGTGTGTACGCGCAGTATCAGAAATGTAACAACTTAAAACTTTCTTAACATGCTGGCTTCCTTTCTGGTCTTATACAACACTCTGTAATTCAAAAAAAGTAAAGAATTTGAAGTCTAACACAAAATTTAAGTGACCCAATAAATTTCTTAAAATGGCATATCTGATTTCCCAGAACATCTTTTACTTTCCTAGCATCATTCTAGTTCATGTGGAAATGCCAAAGAACTTTCTAGAATGACAAGTATGTCATCTAAATAAACCTTTACATTAGATGATCTTTCATCAATAAAGGTAAGTTCCGTTTCAACACTGATGAGCCAAATTATTAACTAAACCATGAATGCCAGCAACATACTGTAGCTTTCTCTCAAATGTTAAGTCCAAACTATCTTCCTCTTCCCCTGAAACAGGAACCTCTGTTCATATGAAGTAATTCATTCTATAAACTGTCCTCTGACAGTCTTACAATAACTTCTCAATTACTTTCATCAGGAAAATTATCCTCATAAAAGATGTTAATTTATGTTACTAATTAACATTGTCACCTACTTTCTGGTTACTCTTATCTGAAATAAGCTAGAAGGGAAGATCCATTAAAATAAACCACTTAATTACTTTCACTGTCCTAGGGAATATAAGAAATCTTAAAAGAGAAAAAACAGGGAGTTAGAGGCATCACTTTAACAGAAACAGCAAAAAGCCAGTGGCAAAGGAACAAATAATTTTTAGGCAGAATCTTTCACAAGAGAGAGAACACTGCCACTAACTCTTACTAAACATTTACTATATAGCAGTCTCTGGCTAAACATCTTATATGTATTGTTTTACTTAATTTCCATAAAACTGTATCAAGTAGGTACAGTTTTCTTAATATTTCCAATTCAGCGATAAGGAGCTGAAGTTTAACTACCTAAATCATTTTACCAAGATTAAAACAGGTGAGTTAAGGCTATTACAAGCTCCTTAAAGAATGACACTTGTTTATGGTCAGTTTTCAGTCAGTGAAGAGATATTATACAAAACTCCATTATATAAGGCAATATATCTAGCCTTGAACACTCCAGACCCAAATCATTAACTGAAATCACAAAATGAATTTCTTTACTCTTGAGTATTTATTCTGGCTACCTTAATGAAACATAATTGCTTCTTAATGTTGATAACTGTTTCAGATTTTTTTAAGACAGGTATGTCCCAACAACTGCATTTCTTCTAAAGCATCAAATACCAGAGAGTAATTGTTTTTAGTACATCAGTCTGAAAAAGATCAGGCAATGTCCTTTATAAATTACTGATGTAGTGCAATTCTTTTTACTTAAAAAATAATCAGATTTGTATTTTCTGCAAAAGTATCTGTGATTCCATTGGCTAAAGATATGCATATTAATTCCAAAACATTTAATTAACTACGGGCTCTGCAAATTCCTAAATTAATTATAAAATCAACACAAGTTTTCTCACACCTTCTTCTAAAGATCTCATTTTTTAAATGTTTATATTTCATATATGTGTGTTGTTAAACTCTCCCAACCTCCCCACACCAAAAAAAAGCTATCAAAAGAAAAAAATGTAGCATTAATGATTAGTCTTCCCAGAATTATTTAAGGTAATCTATTCTAACTACTTATACTTTATATAGGATTAAAGTATGAGATATTCAGGGAGGTTATTAACCTTTTTATATAATACCAAAGAATCACTTTCAAAAACTTTTCTAACAATTATTCAGTGACTATGAACTATGGTAGAACACAAAGACCAATTTTTACCACAGTACTTTTTATATTACATTTCCTTTTCGTAAGCAGAAAAGGAGAAATCCACCAACCACCCTCTCCATTTTGTTAACAATCGCTTTGCAAATAGGTAATCAAAGGCAGTGCTATCAATATTTTATAGTAGCACTTTAAGTGAAATCAGTAACAAGAGTATACACATACACTCACAGTCTTCCTCTTCACTCAAGATCATAGAAATATCGCTGGACTAGTAAAGTCTTAATTCGTAACACTAAGACACATCCCAATTAAAACAAGCCAAATTTAAGGATATATATGAAATTACCTAATTGTCGGAATCACTGATCTTTTTATTTAGTTTTTGACTAGTTTTTATTTTATGTTGAGAAAATAGTATTTAGCAACAAGTAGATATTAATGTTATCTTAAATTAATAATAAATCAGCACTTCATATTGTAAGGCTAGCAGGAACCTTAATAATGGCCTAGTTCAAGCTTCTCATTTTACAGAAAAGAAAGTGAGACAAAGGCCGGTAAAAAAGTTGCTGTGAGTCATGAAGTTAAGTGATCTCTAAACATCTGAGACTATGATGCAGGTCTCCTGACTCTCAGGTTTTATTTTCCTGGGACTACAGCATATTTCATAACTTTCAACTGCATATCATGACTTTATGTAAATATTAGATACGGTGCCTTATCTAATTTTTTAAGAAAAATTAGAAAAATGCAAATCAAGCTGATATTAGCTATCATGATTACATATCCCCATGAGCATCTTACTCCCACAGTTAGTGGGTTGACTACTTTGCTGAGAAAAAAAAAAAAACTGCATTAAGCTCTATGACCATGGTTGTCCATTCCCCATCCCCACCCTGTGACCTCAGTAGGCTCTCTGGGACAATAGGAAAGAGGAGTCAAAAGGAAGGAGGCTGGGGAGAGCACAAAGCCAAAAATATACCACCTTAATCCACAGCAGATAAGAAGTTAATGAGCTTATGATGCACAATGCCATCCAATCACGTGTGCACGCACGCGCAAGTGTGCGTGCGTGTGTGTGTGTGTGTGTGTGTGTGTGTGTGTGTGTGTTGTATATGTAGTTGGGAAAAAACAATTAAGCTTGAAGACTTGAATCCCATATTCTTAGGAATATTTTCATTTCTTCACCTCTCAATCTTATCAAGAGAAAAACCAGGACAAATATGTATCACTAGGCAGCAATACATATTGCACAGTATATGGGAATATGCAATGTTTCTTCTCTCTGCATCAGAAAATCTTAGACTTGTAAATGACCTAAGTAGTCCAGTGACCCTTTACCCTGGTTTGACATTCAAACTGTCTGAAAAGTTTATACCAAACACAAATGCTTGGTCCTCATCCTAGATAAATAAAATCAGAATTTCTAGGAGTGGAGCCTAGGCATCAGTGCTATTCTTGTCCCTGTTACTGTAAAATATATGTTACATTTCATTCAATCACTTGATCAATAAACAAATATTCTGAAAACTTCTTTCACAGAGGGCAATATGATAGGCCTCACATACACACACACAAAAGATACACGTTACTTACTTTCAAGGAAGATACCTTTCTAGAATTCTGGGTTATTTTCCACTATCAACTTTACATTTATATTTTGATATCCAGGGGTTTTTGGTTTGTTTTTGTTTTTTTTATAATTTTTACCATGATTCATGGGAAAAACCTAGCCTCCACCCTCTTTATACACACAAAGACCTGCTTACCACTAGAAGTACCTCTCTAGACTGACAGGAGTCTGCTGATTAAATTGTCAGTTCTTTTGTTCAGACAGGTAAAACTCTACTTAACCATATTACCTATTAGCCCACATTAGCTTTATTCTGTATTGTGTCCACTAAGGCATCGTTCAAGGATTTTATAAAAGTGGAACAGAAATCTAGAAATGCTACACAAACTTATCTTCTCCTTATCACTCTTCTCCCTTTACAAAATTAGAAAGTCAGATCAGTCAGGCTGACAGAGAAGATGGTAACACAACAATTACTGGGAAGAGTCTCTTTCCAAAGCTATGTTTCCACAAGATTATCTTAATATACTGATCTCTCATAGTATTGTAATTAGCAATTTGGTCCTTAAATACAGTCTTTGAAATAGACAAAATAATAATAATATTTCTTCACATAAAGTACTGCACTTACATCAAAATAAATAAGGCAGGAATCCTTTTATTTTTCCATGGAGTAAGTTTCTGCAAGGGAGGTACTGTTCCTGTTTGGTCTGTCTCTCTTTTTTATAACTCAGTACTTGATTAGTAAATGAGAAGTTGCTGTAGTTCACAGTGGCATTTTAATTTTTGGAGTTTTTAACTTCCACAGGAATTGGGTATTTTTTTTTAAAGTCTTTAACTTAAAACAAAAAATGAAATTACTTCTGATACCAAGGAGTATATCACAATTTGATTTCTATGCTCTGTTCATGAAATTTATTTCATCATTGATTCTTTTAACTAAGTTGGCTCTTGGGAGTTTCTGCCAAATATTAGCTGCCCGATGTTCATAAACTATCTGTTCAGCCTAGGTTAAAACTGCTATGAAAATTACACAAGAGCAGTCACCAAATTCTTTTTTTATGTCTAATAGTACCAACTTAGCATTTTTATTGTTACTTTTGAACAATGCTGTAATCTGCCTTCAGAAACTTTGCCAAGAAGATTGAGCCTGAGCCCGCTCGTTATAAGATTCCACAGCTGCCCTCCTCACCAATTCAAAATGTCTCTGCTTCCTCAATTCCTTCTTCTATCATATCTTTTTGTAATTTTTACATGTTCCTCCTCTCTGCCAAAGCAAACCTTCCATCAGTTTTCTCGGAAGTGCCTCACTGCTAACTGTAGTCCATTATTTTTTATCAATTATACACCATATTTCTCTTACATTTGCAGAATCTCCTTGCAGGTTAGGCTCCTTTCTCTCTTTCTGCAAAGTCTTTCGAGTTTCCTCTATGCTTAGAAAAGTGGGGGAGGCTCGGTGGCTCAGTCTGTAATCCCGCGCCTTGGGAGGCTGAGGTGAGTGGATTGCCTGAGCCCATGGGTGCGAGACCCGCCTGGGCAACTTGGTGAGACCTCATCTCTACAATAAATCAAAAAATCAGCCAGGTGTGGTAGGGCGCGCCGTAGTTCCACATACTTGGAAGGCTGAGGCAGAAGGATCGCTGGAGCCCAGCAGCTCGAGGCTGCACTCCAGTCTGGGTAACAGAGTGAGACTCCAACTCAAAAAAAAAAAAAGAAAAAGAAAAAGAAAAGTAGGGGAGGATGGGAGGAGACAACAAAAAAGAATGAATGAAAGAAAAACCTTACCCTGATTCTGTTCCCCCTAAATATAAACAATCTTTGTAATTGTTTCCCTTCCTCTACAAATGTCTTCACAATAAAGACTGCCCAAGCTGGTTCTAATTCATCACTTCCCAACCACCTCCTGGTAAACTCCGTAAGTAATCTCTACTTTGCGTAAATGGTTCTCCCAACTCTTAACATCCATATTGGTCCACAAGCCCACTACTCTTTCCACTGCAAGCGAGAAACCTTGAGTCACCCAAGACCTCTCCTGTTCTGTCACCCTATAAATACAGATTCTAAGTGTTATAATTAGCTGATATTTCCATTTTTGTCTCAAATCTCCTAGAAGTGGCACATCTGCTTACTGGCAAAAAAGATCTGTCCAACTTCTTCTGCATCCCTCTGTTTAACTGGGAGAGATTTTATTTCTTAATTTACAGGTTGGCTGATTCAGTCCTTGATTCTCTACATAAGCCTTTAACAGTCTGAAAAGATTCATTTTTAATTACAGCATCATTATCTTTTACATCCAATATGTCATAGCCTAAAAGTTCTTTTTGCAAATATATACTCCAAAGAAGATTAAATATGGCAGTACTAAATGAACTTTTAAGACTGGTTCCATAAACTATAAGTAAAAATCAACTTTAATAAATTTTAGTTAGACCTCTGGTTATGAGGGGAACCCAAAACAATCAGAAACTTTTTGGGTGGAGGGTGGGCCCCTTGTAGTACAGACTCCCCCCACTAGATAAATGTTCTAGGAGTCCATAGCATTATTGTGAGAAGCTGAATTTGGTTGGCTTCAGTGGATTTTCAGAGGGAGATACTTTCAAAGTGTTTGCCCTTTTTAATGATGGGTGATTTACGAGTGCACCTGTCCACACCACACTGTGTGTTCAGCAGTTTTTGACTAAAAACAGCATGACTCCCATACCTCACCTTCCTTATTCACCCAATCTCACCCCAAACAACTGTTTTGTTTCCCTGGATGAAAACAGTCCTCAAAGGGAAACGTTTTGCCAATATGGGAAAGGTGAAGCAAAAAAACGGCAGAAACACTAAACGGCATCAAAATTGATGGATTCAAGAAAATGTTTTGAGCAGTAGAAAAAGGATCTTGAAAGGATCTTGTATTGCATCAAACAAAGAGTACTCTGAGGGTGACTTAAGTTTAAACATGTAAGAATTCATAATTTTTTACAAATAAATTCTGGGTTTTTTTTTGGTCCCGCAGGTATATGAACTGCCAAGTTCCTGCTTTCTTCCAAAACAGGAAAAATCTGTGATCCTATCAGATTTACTATAAAACTGCCTAATTTTATCTATATCAAGTCAAATCTCCCCTTAAAGAAATTGTGTCTAAATTTATATAATATGCATATTATAAAAATCAGAAAAAGAAAACAGAAGAAATTCTGTACCTGAAAGGTATGCTGATGGAGGTGATTCTGTCAGAATTAGGGATGGCAGCTGGTTTTTGTCACTGACAAACCCATCTGCCACTTCATCTATGTGCTCCTTAAGGTACTTCAGAGAATTTACATCACATACAGACACTATTCTCCAAATATCAGCAATCTCAATAAATTTCTTAAATCTTCTGTATTTCTCTTTATAGGATTCTACATGTGTTCTAAATCTCAAAATTAAAAAGCAGTTTTTAATCAACAATAAACTCATGACATATACTAACAATGTGTGTTTAGCTAGAAAGCTACATGCGGTATAATTAAAATTTTTTCAATCATTCTTTCTGTCTTTCAATTAATATGAACTTATTGATTCCAACCAAGATTGGTAAGTGCTAGTTAGTTATCGATTTCCCCACATATATACCACCAGTTAGAAGTGGAAGATAATAATATGTATAAACATAATATTCCTCTTTAATATTCTAATCAAAGAAAGTAAACATAAATTTAAAAGACAGTAAGTATCAAGAATTGCTTTCTCATGAGTAAGTCAGGGGAACAAGAATAAAAGACAAATAAACATGCATTAATTAAGAATGAAAACTTCTAAGCCATGGCTTACTTGTCTATTCCATAAATTGCTTTGGAATTGTCTGACTGTTTCTCTTTTTGAGAGGTAAGAGAATCTTTCCCCCTCCCCTACTATCTTTGGGAATCACTTGTTTTCCTGCTGCTATATGAGTCAGCACCACCACAGTGGACAGCTTCCTGCTGTTTATTAAAAGAAAACATCTCCCCATGAGCTGACATAGTGTAGCTAAACCACAAACAAGGTTAAAAGATGGGGCCAAAAATGTGGTAGAGAGAATTAAACACACATAAAACACAAACAGCAAAAATACTACTGCTAATATGTTGCTCATCGACACAACTTACCTTTTTAAAACAAAATTCAAAATATAATGTACTGCTATGAACTTAGCCATTCCTGATAATTATGAGATTGATTAATTCTTAATAATTAGGGATAATGTAATTTTCTCTATTATGGTTAGGTCTAATTTGCTTCATCAAGGCTTACCTGATACCCTACTCCTCACACCTCTGGGATGGGTTAGTATCTTGCCACTTGCCTATGAATACCTCACAGTCCTTAGTTGATAATGTACTATTAAACTGTTTTTAGGTTTTCCTCTTCCACTACAGGACTTTTGGTTCACCATTCTAGCTACAGCACTTAACACTACATACTACTTATTAAATGCTTTCAATATACTTGGACTGTTACATTCATTAACTCATTTAGACCTATAACTACCTTAATGAAGTACTTATTGGTTCTCTCTTACAGTTAAAGGCATTGCCTAGAATTATAAATAATTATAAGAAGTATAAATAAATGGCAGTCAGGATTTAAACCCAGTTATGAAGCACCAAAGTCTAGGTAACTCCCAGAGAAGTAATGCTTCACCCTGTAATATACACAATATATAGGACAATAAGGTAACAATATCAATTTATCTATTCAATATAAACTTACCCATGAAAAGTACATTTTCAACATTAGTGACCATTAGCATGCTTCTTTTTAGCACTGTTTCTTCTCCTATGCTCAGAGAGGCAGCATAGCACAATGATCATATATATAACTTACTTCTCTGTGCCTCAGTTTCCTCTCTTGCATAATGTAGATAATAACACTAACTACCTGGTAAAACTAATTGTGCTAACATTTATAAAATACTTGAAACAGTACCTGGTACACAGTAAGGAAGTATTTATTAAACAAAAATACTCTCCATGAGTAGACTAACAAACCTGCTTAATGGCAAACTCTGTTGACAGTCCATGTACTTTATTTACAGAGAAACACCTTGTAACCCAAACACTTTTAAATATTCCCTTAGGGCAAAGGAATTAGTTGAAAGGCACAGACAATGTGCAAACTGTTGCCAAGCAGGAATGAAGAGCTAAACAGCTGAAGATGGAAAGGAGTAGAAGAGAAAGGAAACTGGCTTCAGATCTTCTCCAAAATAACATTCACCCAATCGACCCTAAGTAGTATCAGACCTTAAGTCGATCCCAAATTCAAAGCAGATTAATTTCATAAATTTTTACTATAATTCTTCAATTGTGACGATATTTTTAACCATGGCATATATTAATGGATGTTTTGAAAATACAAACTGGAGAGTCTTTTTCTTTTCTTTTTTTTTAATGGTAGACAAGATCTCAATATGTTGCTCAGGCTGGTCTCAAACTCCTAGGCTCAAGCAATCCTCCCACCTTAGCCTGCCAGAGTGCTGGGATTACAGGCTTGAGCCATTGCGCTCAGGCAAAGTAGGTTAATTTTATAAATTTTGAATACAATCCTCTAATTGATGACTTAATCTATTCAAGCATGGTATATATTAATTGATGTTTTGAAAACAAGAAGTAGTATGTGTTACCTTCTAAATCAAGATTTTTTTGTTGTAACTTTTCAACACATGTACTATTACTAGGTTTCTATTACTCTTAATTTAAAGAATTAACACAATTTTTCACTTTCATATTATGTTTTTAATAAAAGAAAATAATAATTAAAATTACATATTTTATTAAGACAATTCACATTTAAGAAACAATTCCAAGTGTGAGTAGCTTTATTTCCCCACTTTTCAAAAATAAGCTTCAATATATATAAATCCTCTAAGGTCAGAATAAGTGAAGGAGTGAAAAGGAAAAACCCTTTAAGCAAAATGGTTAGCCGGGCTCGGTGGCTCAGCCTATAATCCTGCGCCTTTGGGAGGCTGAGGTGAG
>NW_007249306.1:80036-155345 GCF_000164805.1 Carlito syrichta | reverse complement strand
CTCCAACTCAAAAAATAAAGAAATAAATAAACACTAATGAAACTTGTGACTTTTTAAACCTATCAAATATATGTTTGCAAATTATTTTTGCTATCTTTTCCACTAAATCATTCAATGTTGGTGAGCACATGGAGAAAAGGAATTTTCATAAACCAATGGACTGTCATATGTCTGTTAGTATAAATTTGGGGGCTCTGAATTGGCCACAGTTATCAAAAGGCTTTAAACAAAGCGTAGGCCCTGTGTCCATGAATTTCATTTTCAGAGATCCATCCTAAGAAACTAATTGAAGCCTTAGACAAAGATTAAAGTGCATGGCTACCAACAGCATCATTAATTCAAACAATGGAAAAAATTCGAAACCTACTCAATGCCAAGAATGGGGGAATCATTAAATAGATTGCTTCTCAGCTGGTCTCGGTGGCTCAACCTGTAATCCCGCACCTTTGGGAGGCTGAGTGAGTGGATTGCCTGAGTCCGCGGGTTTGAGACCCCGCCTGGGCAGGCGAGACCTCATCTCTACAATAAATCAAAAATCAGCTGGGCGTGACTGGGAGCAACCATTGCACTCCAGTCTGGGCTACAGAGGTGAGGCTCCAACTCAAAAAAAAAAGCAAAATGGCTACAGGTGATAACAACTGTACGTGACTAAAATAAAACTGTCAGCACCGCAAATAAAAATAAAATGATAAAAGAAGAGAACATCGTGGATCAAGAAGCAACAGCAATTGATATATAAATTAAATTTTTAAAATGTATTGAAGTCATTAATTTCGACATGTAAAAAAAGTCTTCATATGAAGAAATTTTTTACATAAAATTCTTTATATAAAGAAATTACAGGATAACTTTAAACATCATAGAGTAGATTAGAGGAGAACATAATATAGATGAGAAAATATGTTCAGGTCTCAGTTTATCTTGAAGTTTTGCTCATAATATTGCAGGATATCTCAGCTATTATTTTGCAACAACTCCAAAATTAACAAATCTTCAATTATTTTATTTCAACTAATAGAATTTTTGAATATTTAGTAATTTAGGACAAAGTTATTCTGTATAGATAACACAAAACCAACACTACATTCTAATTTCTCAGTTTCTTCTTTAGAAATGAGATGCTTCCAAAGTTCACAAAAATTCTCTTTTTTTTTTCAAATTCTTTATTCTACAAACAATATTATGATATGAAAGCCAGGGATTATGTTTTTTATAAGAACAACTTGATGCATTTTGTTCACATTAGTAAGATCAAGGCATTTTTTTCTGCCCATAAAGCCCTCCTTCCCAATATCAAGCCTATGTAGTGTATTTAATCTTTAATTACATAAAATGTTAATAATCAAAATAAGTGAACTTTCATTTAGATTATTACAAATCTAACAGGCGTTTTCTTACAATCCAAACCTAGATTCTAAGCAATAAGACAACTGGTATGAGAAGAGTGTATGAATAACAGCATTTAAAGCCTTTAATAATCAATTATTAGTATCTAATTTGTATTTCTTTCATTTATTTATTTGTCTGTCTGTTTGTTTATTTATTTATTTATTTTTAGTTGGAGCCTCATTCCACTGCCCAGGCTGGAGTGCAGTGGCATGCTCAGGGACACCCCAGCATCAAACTGCTGGGCTCAGGCGATCCTTCCACCTAAGCCCTTCAAGTAGTCGGAAATACAGGTATATGCTACCACACCTTGCTAATTTTGCGATTTATTGTAGAGATGCAGTCTCGCCAAGTTGCCCAGGCTGTTGTTGAACTCACGGGCTCAGGCAATCCCATCACCTCGACCTCCCAAAGTGCTGGAATTAAAGGCTTGAGCCAACGCCCAGTCAAATTTGTATTTCTTAATCACAAGATGTTCCAAAACCAAAAAATAAACTGAATCATTTTCAGTGATTGACTTCCAAAAGTTATTTAACATGGCTTGAAGGTCTTTCATCTGACCCTATTTCCCCCATAAGCCTTATTATTTCATCATAACGCTCCCACTTAACAGTATATATTCCAGCCACAAAAAACCATCTTTCTGTTCTTCAAACTCTCTGCAGACTTGATTTCAAGCTTGTGTACTGACTGTTTCTTTACTTTCACACCCCTCCTCTAACCACCTTCTTATTTGGCTAACTGCCACCCATCCCTGGGTCCTGGTTCAATTGTCACTTCTCATAAGATCTTCACTGCCCCCTCAGGGTTGCAGGTAAGCATCTTCCCCATGTGCTCTCACAGTACCTTGTTCTCTGCAATTGCCTATAGAAAATTACACCTTCCTTCATGTCAAATCCTGAAGAAACATGGTTGCATGTTATAACCTTTTACCACTTGTGCTCCTGTAAACCACTACAAAGAAGATATAAGACTAGATATCAGGAAAAATATACGTCTACCTAACAGAAAACATTACAAAGCTATTTCCACAATTATTCCCAAACACAAGCAGCTTATTTGGGAAAAACAATAAAGCACTTTCAATACATTTGCACTTAATATTACTGAAAAGAAACCTAATGAATCAAAATCATTCTCAAATTTACCTAGATTTTAACAAAATAAGTTATGTTTTTTTTTCAGACTGAAGACTCAAAACTATAAAATAGTATGTAAATGATAGTCCACCTATGTGTTTTAATGGTCTTTCAACCTTATTTGCTGGAAATTGTTATGTAGAGAGGTCAAGGTTCTGTATCAAAGTTATAGAAACCTGACCATATTAAACAATTAAGGAAACAAAAAACACCTCCAGAGAAGGGACCCCTCTGAAACTTGTAACCTTAAACCTCTGGACAACCAAATTAGTATGAGTAGTCACTTGAGTCAAGAGGGTGTCTCTAATTCACACAACTAAAAGCAATGTATCAATATTTATTTAAAGGAGACTATATTAATTTTTGTTCTAACGAGCAAGTTGTTTAAAATAGCTTTAGTCCTTAATTCAAATTCTTCTTATCCTTCCACAAACTTATTCATTATACTTTTTTCATAATTCATGCTTTTCATTTTTCTTTATTAGTTTTTCTTCCTACTTTTGCAAAGCAGCTTATTGTTTACATGGCACTTTCACATACATTATCTCCTGATTCATTTATTCTTTTATCCACTCATGAATTCATGTACCATGTGATTATGAGATATGCAGTGTGTACCAGAAAATAAGGTTTTCCTTGTGGATTTTATTTAATATATTCAAATAAAATATATTTGCTTTTTAGAGAACTTTTAGATTTAGAGAAATACTGAATGGAAAGTACAGAGTTGCCACGTACCTTCTATCACTTCCAGTTTCCCCTATTATTAACATCTTGCATTAGTGTGATACATTTGTTACAATTGCTAAGCCAACATGGACACATTATTATTACTCAAAATTCAGTTTACATTGAGATTCACTCTTTGTGTTATACATTCTATGGATTTTGACAAATGTATAATGACATCTGTTCATCGTAATAGTATTATTCAGAATAGTTTCACTACCTTAAAAATCCCCTGTGAATGCTGGGTGTATTGGTACATGCCTGTAATTCCAGCCACTTGGGAGGCTGAAGTAGGAGGATCCTTTGTGCCCCAAGTTCAGCCTGGGCAACACAGAAACACCTTATGTTATTGAATAAAAAAGGAGGGAGGAGATGAGGAGGGAGGGGAGAGAAGAGGAGAGGGAGGGGTGGGGGAACGAAGTAACACCCTGTGCTCTACCTCTTCATCCCTCCTACCCCCAAATCTAACTCCTTGCCCTTCCTACCCTGGAGCCCCAGGTAACCACTGATCTTTTCATTGTCACCATAGTTTTGCTTTTTCCAGGCTGTCATACAGTTGGACTCTTACAGTATATAGCCTTTTCAAATCCGCTTCTTTCACTTGGCAACTGGCATCTAAGTTTTCTCCATGTCTTTATGTGACTTGATAGTTCATGTCTTTTTATCTCTGAATAATATTCCATCATATGGATATACCACAGTTTGTCTATCAACTCTCCTATTGAAGGACATCTTGGTTACTTGGCAATTATAAACAAAGCTGCTATAAACATTTGTGTACAGGTTTTTGTGAAGGTCTGTTTCCAATTCATCTAGGTAAATGCCAAGAAGCACAGCTGCTTCTTTTTTTTTTTTTTTAAGTAACAAAGCTAATACTTGATTTGTTTAAAATGACCGTATTGGATAGGACTCTGTCTTCCATTCACATTTAGTTACCAATATTTAGATAATTTGTTATGCAAGAGTTTCTAATGGTTCTTGTCTCCTCAGAGATCCATCCATTATCTGGGAAAAAGAGAGGTGCACATTCCATTCACACATGCATGCAATTCCTGTTAAACAAACAAAAAAATCAGCCATTATTTCTGTAAAAGCAGATAGCCCTGCAAAAATGCTCACCAAAAATCAAATGAATTAATAAATGTGCATTGGCTTTTATCATTTTTCAGTAATAACCCTCAGAAAAATCAAGTCAACAACTTTTATTAAGTACCTACTATCAGCAAATCAGTAAGTTGGCTGGCTGCAAATAAGGTCTCCAATTCCTACTGGTCAGTGGTTTAAGAGTGCTCAGAATTCAGTCTGTATCAGTGACTCACAATGTTCTTCTTAAACAGAAATCTCCATGAAAACCAAAGCAATGAATCATAGCATAAGACAATGACTACTTTATAGTCTTGTAAATCCTCTGCCTAATCTTCCTAGGATCATCCTGACTTTTCATAAAGCCTATGTAAAATCAGATATTTTTCCCAATTCACAAAGTTTAACCTAATATATAAAAATCCACTTGTTTTGTATGGAGACCCACATTAATTCTAGCAACAAATATAAAAAAATGAATAAGTAAAAGCCATTACTAAGAAGAAATTAAGAATAGTGCTTTTAACTATTACTTTAAAATTTAATGCTATGGAATAAATTTAACACTGCAATTATGTTATCCTATAGAATTTTTACATTATAAGCTTGTAATGAAGTATGTTTTTTAAAATGTTTGATTCTACTTAAGATTATTTTGTTTACAATCTTCCTATCATTTGTCAGCCCTTGCTATTACCACATTACTCCAAATTTTGCCTGTCTCCAAACTCCAGATTTAAGACCATTAACTACCCAGAGAGAGGCCTGATGCCCCCAACAGCATTCCTTCTACCATCCTCCTATCTGCATCTCCTGCCTCTCTTCACATTGACCTCGGGACTCTTCAACTGTGATTCCTGATCCTCTCACTCTGCTATAAAGCAGATCATATATACTACTAGGTGGAATATTAGCTTCACTGTGTCCTAAGAAACAACTGAAACTGAAGGCCAGCCAGACATAATGCAGTGTCAGCAATGTTATAGGCAGGGTTTGCACAGGCAGTCCCAACGTATGCCTGCTCTACTTTCATCTTCAAAGCATCCTCATTTAGACAACAAATTAGATGGTTACCTTGGTTATAAACATCCCTTCCTTCTTCCCACTCATTTTGCATATTCCCTCCCTCCTACCATCCCTTTTAACAATCGCCTCTGTGGACACCTGGACCCCTTTGTGCCAATGGCTATCAACACTTTCAGAGTTCTAACTACATGGATTCTGTAGCCACTACTTTTTATATATACTATATTCTATGCAGGACTGTTCTTATACATGACAGTCTTATTTTATGAAAACTGAGCGATTTCCCAATAAAGCTTTTATTTTTCAAACTAAAAAATGTAATTAAAATGTCTTGCATCAGACTTAGAGGCATAGCACTCCTAAAAATAAATCACAAGTCAATCACTTTTTCACTGAGACAAGTTAGTTCAATGTTCTAGAGTCCAAATAGCAAGTCAATTTTATAAAAGAAGAAAGCTTGGCCACAAAACACACACACACACACACACACACACACACACACACACACAAAATTCAGTTTCATTTTACAAATGGCAAGGCCAAAAAAAAACGTGTGATCCAGAAGGAGCAAATAGATGAGTAAGTAAGGCAGAAGATCAAGGTGGGAAATGAGTTTTGGACAGCTTAATTAAGGATCTGACATTTAGGAGGCAGAATGAAGTAACAGGCAACAGAAACATTAAGTGGGTTCTGGAGGGGAAGGAGCAGAGTAAGAGGCAGCAAGCAAATGACCAGCAACATCAGATACCTGACCATGTTGTGCCTGTGTGAACAGCCAACAGACCATTTAGAATTTCCAATGGTAAGGAGTGACTCACATGTGATAGGGATAAATAGTTAATGCTGTATATAACCTGTTAATTTTTTTTATCAGAATAAGTCAAGACCAACAAACAACTTGCAGAATCATTCACCAGCTTCAACTGAGCAGCCTGACTGAAACCAGCTGAGTCAATGACATCACCACAGGCTTTTTACTATAAAAAGGGCAAGCTCTGTGAGATCATGAAGCAGAACTAAGCTCTGTTAACAGAAGCCAAGCTGGAAGAAGGAAGAGCCAAGTGAGGGTAAGAGGAGGAGACGCTCATTCCAAGAAGCAGCTAAGATGAGCAATTTGCTTAGAGACAGCTGCAATAAAAAAGGCATGACAATGGAAATTTCCCTTTAAGAATAAGAAGCTGCTATTTCTCCCAAAGAAATTATCTAAAGTCTTTTTTAAAAAATGACTTATGCTCCTTCACACTTTCACTTCCTGGAACTGTATTAAACTATGACATACCACAGTAATAACATTAATGTAGCCTTTTAACTATAACATACCATGGTAATAATATTAATGTAGTATTTTCCCACAACATACATTAACTGAGCACCTACAATACAAGAGATATTTGTAGGAACTGGGAAAACATCAGTGAATAAAATGGACAAAATTCACTGCCCTCTTAGAGAATATATTCTTGGAATATAAGACAGGCAATAAACAGAAAAATATACAGCATGTCAAATAAGCATTACAAAGAAAACTGAGAAAGGGGTTGGAGGTGAAAAGCCAAGCCATGTGGGTATCTGGGAGAAGAACTCGCATTTTTCTGCAGGCAGAAGTAACAGCAAATGCAAAGGCCTTGACTTGAGTTGGTAGCATGTTTTGTTAGAGAAACATCAAGTTGGTCAGGGTGGCTAGTCAGAAAGAACAAGGGAAAGCAGGAGTCTGAGTGTGGACGCATTAATTTAGACAGGCAAGTAGAGGTGTCAAGCAAATATGTGAATATATGAGACTAGAGGCATTGAGGAAAGATTCAAACTGTAGATAAAAATTTGGAGCCATCAGTGTTATACATGATATAAGAATGGATGAGCTCACTCCACAAGTATATTCATATAAAAGAGAAGAGGGGTATCCCAGTAGTTAGGGGCTGGAGAAATGAAAAAGAACCAGGAAAAAAAAAGACTGAGAGAACAACCTATGAGGTAGAAGAAAAAGTAAGAGAGTATGATGTCCTGGTACTCTAGTGAAGAAAGAGCTCCCAAAGAGATGGTGTGATCAACTATGTTAAATGCTGTTGCTAAGTCTAGTTAGTGGAGCCTACCAATTGACTTGACAACACTGAGGTTATTGTGGAGACCTTGACAAGGGCAGGTTCTGAAGCAGAGGAGGAAGAAAAGCATTGGAGAGGTTTTGAAGGAGAATAGGAGAGGAATGTAAGCAATGAATGTAGACAATTGTGGAGAGTTTTGCTCTAGAGCAGGGCAAGCCAACCTTTTGGCTTCCGTGGGCCACATCAAATAACTTTTTGGCTGCCCTGGGCCGCATCAAGTCAAGAGGAATTGTCTTGGGCTGCACATAAATTATATAATATAGTTAGTGCATACACAGGTGGTGGCAAAATAAAACGTATATACATTTTAAGAGATATCATCTATGTACTACTTTTCAAAGTTGTATTAAATTAAGGTAGCAATGTGTAGTATGACATATGCTCAGCTGTGCTTCTATCATTTTCTTTAATTGTCCTGAGCTACTCACAAATGTTTGTGCTGCCAAAACTTAATGTCATGAATAAGGTATGACTGTGAACTTCAAAAATGGAACTACACATGGGGTCACAAAGAAACACTAAAAAACACATGATGTTAAAAGATTTTATAAGGCCACACCACTAACTGATCTAGCCTACATGTGACCTGCAGGCCACAATTTAGACATGCCTGCTCTACAGAAATGCAGCAAAAACTGGATAAGAACATGGGCCCAAGAAAAGGTTTGGTGTTTTAAGACAGTAAAAACTACAGCATGCTTTTCTGCTAATGGGTACAATCCAGTAAAGGAGGGAAGGGGAGAAAATGCTGATGGAGAAGAGAAAGAAACTTCTGGGGCAATGCTCTTGAATAGGTTAAGAGTGGGTGAGATCCAGCAAAGAAGAGCTGGACCTTTCCTGGTTTAAATAAAATTTAACGTGTGTGGGTTACTGGATAATTTGGCTTGTTAAAAAGTGTTAAATAAAATTACGTTGGCCATGAATAAGAACGTATCAAAAAAACTTTCCCATAGCTTTCTGAAATTCTTAAGTTATTTAGGCTATGACATAGCTGGTTTTTAAAGTAATCAAATGTAATAATGAGAATGTTGTGAAACATTCAGCATCCAACTCAGGTAAAAAAAACAAACCACAGACTGTTTAAATTTATTTTCCTTTACACTTTTTTTTTTTTTAATTGGAGTCTCATTCTTGTCACCCAGGCTGGAGTGCAGTGGCATGGTCACACCACCGCAGCCTCAACTTGTTGGGCTTAGGTGATCCTTCTTCCTCAGCCTTCCAAATACCTGGAACTACAGATGCACACCACCATACCCAGCTAGTTTTTGTGATTTATTGTAGAGATGAGGTCTCACCAAGTTGTCCAGGCTGGTCTTGAACCCCTGGGCTCAGGCAATCCTCTTGCCTCGTTCTCCCAAAGTGCTGGGATTATAGGCTGCCCTTTCTTTTAATTTTATATGGAGAAACAGTAATCTTCCATAAGCTAGTCAAAATGATTGCCAATACAAAACAAAAGCAGGTTTGCTGGTTATCAAAGGTCTTTTTTCCTGTACCATGTTCCCAAATGACAAATGACAAACCCCAGGGAGGGAAATAGAAGAATCAGCATTCAACACATATTCAGTTAGACCTTAGAGGGCCTATAACTATGCATTCATGGAGTTTTCCATATCGACAAAAATTAATATTTAATTTTGATATCTCTCTACATCACTTCTCTTCCTGGGAAGAACTAATCTAAATAACAAGAATATATTCTCATCTATATCAAGTTTTAAAGTGTCTTGCAGTTACTCTATATGTGCACAGATAATCCACTACTGAAACCATTTAAATCTGGCTTAACTACTAAAACCAATTTTGAGTTGCAGTGTTTTTGACAGGCAAAGACCTGAAAACCATTTCACACCCACTGATGGAAGAGCCAAGTGATGAAAAAAAAAGGACAAATGCAGCAGTTTTTCTATCCTATCTGTGAAAGCCAGAGAATGACAAAGATTAGGATGGGAGAAATGTGACAGACAGAGCTCACCAGAATTCATGTGAGGTATGTGTCTACAGCTCTTCCCAGAAGATTGCTTCAAGTTAATACAAAAACATGGAAATCAGACCCTGAATTCCACATGCCCTCTTCTAAATGACAAGGTGTGCAGCATATGCTCTGTGATCTGATTGGCCTCAGGGTTTCTAATCTTGCCTTCCCAATTGAAGCCAGTGTCTGACTCACATTCACTCTGGGTTCTTCTCCATTTTTCTCTAGTCTAGTCCCTGGTTGACTTTGTACCCCCAAATAATTCTATTATCAATAAATGGTCAAAGGCTGCTGAAAGGATTAATTTAACAGAATGCTTGCAGGTGCTTAGCACCATAGCAAGCTTCCTTTCCTGAACTTGCTGATGTGCAGGAAGCAAGAGCAAGAAGGCTCTCACTCACCTCACACCACAGAAATATGGCTGATCTACATAGGGGAAAACTTATTTGCAGGGAAGTCCTCAACACACTTATGGGCTTTAAACATCTAACTCAACTCCAACGTGAAAGCTAAATTTAATGAAATCAGTAGGCATTATAAATGAGTGCCTTTCCTTTCTAATTGTCCTTGACTTACCCAACTCAAGTATCTGATTCATATGTATTAAATAAAAAGTGGCAACTGCACAAGTTCACATATACAATTATCTTTGTACTATAAAAAGTTTATTTTAAAAAACTTGAAATTCAAAACTTGCACTACTCAGGTTTCTTGCACATTTTTAGCAGTATCATTTTACAATAATAATAATCTACAGAAAAGACCCAAATTTCAAAAGGATGATTTTCAAACATCTGGTTGTAATGTTTAGTTGATCAACAACATAGGTTCAGATGAGAGCAGTCATCTGCCCCTAATGTGGCAACTAATTTTGTGACTTGAGGTATAACATCTAAGCCTTGGATTCCTGAACTACAAAAAGAGAGCACTGGATTATGACTCATATTGCTGCTTTTAGCTATAATGTCTTTTGATTTTCTTGACTAAAATGTTAGTAAAATTTTACTCAACACAGAGTGGAATTATTTTACACTTGTAATAAAAAAGGTAAATAAGTCAGACACAGTACAAATAAATTTACAAAATAAGAGTACTTTAAATGTACAGAATCAGTGCCAGCAGGGGAAAAAGAAGGATTTCCTTTTAATAATGTGGTAGACAGCTCTTAAGACTGCTGCCTCACTCACACCTCCTTCTTCCCTGGGAATTGTCATCACATGTGCACAGTAATTCTGCAACTCAACCTGTAGTTGACGGATTTGGGGGATAAACACCAGATCCAAGCAAAGACACAGCCATTTTCTCCCTCTGGAAGTTATTTCGATCTGATAAACACCGGCTGGGTGCCACTAACATCTGAGTCACAGTAACAGCAACTCTAAGGAGCTCACCACTCCTGCTTCTCAAGACCCCAAAGCAGTCTTGAGTTCCTACGTAGTACCTTGGCTTCTGCCTACCACTCTCAAGATTGATGTTTCAGTTACTCCTAAGGTTCCTTTAAATACTTTTTTAAAAATTAAATTAATTTAAACTAAGCAAAATAAAACGTCCAGTTTCATAGTTGAACTAGCCAGACTTCCAGTGCTAAACTGTCAAAGATGGCTATCGGCTACCATACTGCATACCTCAGATGAAGAGAACATTTTTAATCATCACAGAAAATTCTGTTGGACAATGCTACCCCGATCCTTCTAAAAATTGTTCTCTTTTCTTAAACTGCTAGGATTCGGATTTTTTGTGTGTGTGTTGGTTTTTTGTTTTGTTTGTTTTACAGTTGTACCCAAAAAAAAGTAATTAGGAGGTATAACAGTAGCTTTTTGAAAATCTTGTAAAGGATTTCTGGGTAATCTCAAAGGTTTTAAAGTCTTGGAGTAAATGTCATTTCAAAATTTAAAAATTTACTGAAATCACTCCTGGACTCCTCCTGGGTCACGGAATCATGGAATTTAAGAGCCTGAAAAAACCTTAGCAAATATCTAATTCAACTTCCTGTTTTTTTAACATGAAGACATTAAGACCCAGAAAGTTTGTAACTTGCTTTTGTTTCTGAATAGCTTTTAAATTTGGTTTACTAGATTAACACAAGATAAATAAGATACCAACAAAAATGCAATATATAATATAACTGTGCAAATCTCATGATTATACAAGTAACAAGGCATGAAGTTTAAGTATTTATTTACTTACCAAGCTACTAATACACCAATTCCTTTCTGCTCCTCACCCCCATCTACTTTTTTTTTTCAATTATTTTGTAAGGCATATTTGCTGTGGTTACCATTGTTTTCAAGGTCATAGTTCCCCATATCTAAAAGGCACAGAAAACATTCTGTACTTTCAAATCAGGGAGTAAATACAATTTTTTGCTTTAACTTTTATTTTTC
This sequence comes from Carlito syrichta, assembly GCF_000164805.1. Lineage (NCBI taxonomy): Eukaryota > Metazoa > Chordata > Mammalia > Primates > Tarsiidae > Carlito > Carlito syrichta. The sequence continues at coordinate 143,527 of NW_007249306.1, read as the reverse complement.
ACTAGAATCTTTATGTTCAAATCTTCCACATGATTAGTCATCTGTACAGATTGGAATCTAGATAGCTGGAGATGTTTTTATTCAGTTGTTTTTAAACAAATAGTAACCAAACATCATATGAAATATGTGGGTCAAAATGTCATACCCATTCATCAACAGATATAAACTTGCTAAAGCAAGTTCTTTTGGAATCTTAATAAAGCAACATGTTACATTTCTTTCTTTTTTTTCTTTTGAGTTGGAGTCTCATTCCGTCACCCAGACTGAAGTGCAGTGGCACGCTCAGGGCCACCCCAGCGTCAACCTGCTGGGCTCCGAGGATCCTTCCACCTCAGCCTTCCAAGTAGCCAGAACTACAGGCACTCGCTACCACGCCTAGGTAACTTTTGATTTATTGTACAGACGAGGTCTCACCAAGTTGCCCAGGCTGGTCACGAACCAACATGTTATATTTCTAACAACAGCAGCCAACACACACACAAACACAAACACTGACAGTAGACAAAGGTTCTGACTCTTTACAGTCCTCACTGTCTCATACCTCACTGCAATAAAATAATCATTCACCCAGTACAGGGAATTCATGAGCTTCTTTCAGGTAAATACAGAGTTCAAAATTCATGCAATATTAATTTTGACATAAAAGACTATATTTTAAACCAGCAGTCCACAATCTTTTTGGTAACTGGGACCGGTTCCATGAAAACAATTCTTCCACGGATGGGGGAGGAGGGGTCATGGTTTCGGGATGATTCAAGCACATTACATTTACATTATTTCTATTATTATTACATTGTAATATATAATAAAATAATTATGCAACTCACCATAATGCAGAGTCAGTGGGAACCCTGAGTTTGTTTTCCTGCAATTAGATGGTTCCACCTGGGGGTAATGAGAGACGGTGACAAGCAAAGTGTGTTGCTTATGTCCAGTATACTCCGTAATCTCATTTCAGTTGTTGTCATTGCAGAAAACCCTACTTCACAAAGACAGGATGATGGTAATGGAAGCAGGCTTTTCAGTGCCCATCTCACAGAAGGTGGAACTCAGGCAGTAATGTGAGTGATGGGGAGCTGCTGCTGTAAACACAGATGAACCATGCTACCTCACGGAGTGCTCACCTCCTGCTGTGCGGCCTGGTTTCTAACAGGCCATGGACCAATACCAGACCATGACTCAGGGGTTGGGAATCCCTAAATTAAGCAATTTTTACAGTTTATTTGCTTTCCTAAAGTCAAGTGCTATCAAGTATTAGGAGTTTATTACCACCCAACCATCTCTTCCGTTAAAGATAAATTGATTATACTTTTCCCCCCAATACAGATTTAAATCTAATATGACTAAACTATAAATAGAGTACAGCAGCTACAACTCCTGCACATATCACATTATTGCAGAAACATATTTTTGTATGGCTTTTCCTTAAGTGTAAACAAGCAAAGATTTATCTCTTCTTATATCACACAAACTAATGCTCTAAATCGTCTGAAACAATTATATACATTTCAAAGAACTGATCAAGATTATTTTATCTTCCCTTCCCTTTCAAACACGAGTGTGAGTGTGAATGTGTCGTGTGTGTGTGTGTTTCACAAAGTTTTCTAACACACATGGGTGTTGGCTATTCCTATCTCAGGGAAACACCTCTCCCAAGATGTCACACATGACCCACAAAGTCAACAAGGGAGGTCCTGAACTTATCAGTGGCTGCTGCTTTGAGTCATGCCATCAATCAATGCTAGTCTGAATCATTGCAAAGCAGGTCCAGGGAGCACAGACCAAGACTTACAGTCTTTTAACAAAAGTTTTGGCTGAAAACTTACACGGTGAAAACAAAAAAGCAAAAACAGCAATAAACTCCAAAACCTAAATGGCACTACAAAACCATATGTACCTTAGAGAAAATATGTTAAAGCCAATAAATATATCTTAAGGCAAATGAACACAAATGCCAACCACAATCTTGGAAAGGCTTTTGCTCAGACACCTGACTCCTTTAAAATATGGGCATACACCATGCAAAGGGTCACAAATTATTTAGGTCATACAGTTTTGAGCCTGGAAATATTTACCATACTTCAAAGCTACCAAGAAAGTAGGAAAATCATGGCATTTACAAATGGAAGTTATGGAATTGATTATTTTAATAAAAATTTTAAAACTGATTAAAAAAAAAAAAACTCTCTTAACACTTGAAGGGCCTCCATAACCACTCATAACATCTGCTGGTCCTACCTTCGTTTCAAAATGGAACTCTAAATACTATTACAGGTGTCAGAATTTTGCTGAAGGTTCATTTTAATAAATATTCCAAAACTGATAGTTACACTCAAGCTATAAAAAAATTAAGTGTAAGAGACTCAACTTCAGCAGCCCTAGCTATTCATGACAGGCCATCTCAGGAGAATGTGGAAACCTACAAAAGGAATCTGATCCCTTAACAAGGTTTGAGTAAGTGGGTCAGCTGTCACCTATGACAGAGTTCAGCCTCTTGCAGGAGAGTGTATTAGCTGCAGCAGCACAGGATCAGTTTCGACAGCTGGGACTTGAACCTATGGGCTTTAAAAGTCAACTTTTTTTAATGGAAAACATATATTTTTTTCCAGCTGACTTTAGGTTGTACAACAGGGGGAAAAAGTATGCGTAATATTATCTTTTCTCTTAAAGTAAGAAAAAAATGGTATTTTAAGGCTATGTCTACTAAATATTTAATGCTTAAAGATTAAATTAAAAGGCCATTCTTTTTTTTTTTTTGAGTTGGAGTCTCACTCTGTCACCCAGACTGGAGTGCAGTGGCCGCTCCCGGCCACCACAGCCTCAACCTGCTGGGCTCCGGCGATCCTTCCACCTCAGCCTTCCAAGTAGCAGGAATTACAGGCGCACGCTACCACCCAGCGCCCAGCTAATTTTTTGATTTATTGTAGAGATGAGGTCTCGTCTGCCCAGGCAGGTCTCAAACCCACGGGCTCAGGCAATCCACTCACCTCAGCCTCCCAAAGGCGTGAGATTACAGGCTGAGCCACCGAGCCCAGCTAAAAAAAGGCCATTCTTAAAACCATATTTCGTTTCTCAAACCCAGTAACTGACAGGAAAAAAATAATAATAATAGCTACCAGAAGAAATACCTTAGCTAATTTATTTCATTTTGGTAAAGTTTGAAATTTTTAAAACAGCCTTACATCTCTGATTACTTTAAACATACTTAAGCATTATAAACACAACGAAAAAGGTCACACTCATTTGTACACACACTCCTTTTAATGCATTCATTTAGTACTGTATCACCAGAAGAAAGAGTTAAGAGCCTTTAGAAAGAATTGGTGCTGCCCTTTACTTCTTGACAGAGTTCTTGTTTTGAAAATATTCAGCATGAAAACACAAGTCTGTGATCAAAACAGTGGCAAAGCACTTCAATTTTCTTAGATATTCATCCAACTCTCAGCACAGGAGTATGAAGTTCAGATTCCCTGAGCAGCCTGTCTTCTCTATTCAAGTATAGAGTCCTCTGCTTAAAGGACACACCATCATTATACCTCCAGGGCAAAAAAGATACTATTTCAGTTGGCACAAGCACAGAATTATTTTCCTGTCTTCCAAGATATAAGGATCTTGTGGCACAAAAAGGAAACATTAGAGTAGCTAGTTTTCTATTAACCTCCCCTTTTTATTTTAATTGATGTGGAGAAAGTACCTAATTGAGTTTTCATTAAGTTTGCTCAAAGACAAACTTTAACATTATATTGCTACTCAAAGGCTGGTAACGTCTACACAAACTCAAGAAATGCAAATTAAAATAAGATTTTCAACCACCCAGTTCCTACGGCATTATACTGTTGATTATTTTCCCCCTTCTTGACCCAGCTGTTGAAGTCAAACAGGGAGAAGACAGTCACCTTCAAGAAAGCCCTTTGCCCTGCCAGCTTAAAGTCATGCCGGCAACCAAAGTAGAATCTGATATAAAAATAGGAGTCTAAGGAATCCAGGGAAGGCAAAGCACACAGTGACAGCAACAGCTTAGATCGCCATCACCTTTTGGTGACAGAAACTTAAGGCTCTATCTGAAGGCACGACAGACTCAACCTCCCCTATCAAATTAATCAGTGAAATCAACAAATCACTATATTGGCCAGGAGTTTGGCTGAAAAGCCAAAATAAGTGAATTGTCTGGTGTTGTAGAGTCACAGGTAAAGGACATTAATCTACTTTCTTACAAGTCTGAGTTTATACATAAAAGCTATTTATTTTACTGAGGTAAAATTAATGGTTATTCAACCCTTAAAAAACTGTAAGGATGTCACTAGAAACATACTGAAATACTAAATGTGAAATTAAGTAATTATTCTTGAGTTATCTGAATTTTTAGGCACCTAGGTTCAAAAAAATTCACAGATAATAATTATTTGAGGAAGAAAGAAAAGGATTAATATCAAAATAGTGCTACCAAAAGCAGAAATAAATTTAAGCATGCTAGTTACAAAGTCATGATTATATCCATGAGGTAGTATATTATCTATGTATTTTTAAAAAATGAAGGAAGCAGCTGTCTAAATATTTTAGCTTCCCCCAAATGTTTATATGCTATTCTCAGGGTAGAAATAATCCAGGCTGAGACAGTATGTTAGCCCATTAGAACACACGCACACACACGCGCGCGCGCGCGCGCACACACACACACACACACACACACACACACACACTGAAAAGCCTTGAGTCCCTTCATTCTTCCCCTTTTTGATTTGAAGCATTTCCTCCCAGCTTGAGTGCAAGAAAGAAATCCTGAAAGTGAAGGTCATCAACAATATCTGTCACTTTCCAACAATGCAAAAGAAAAGAAAAGGCTCTTAACTTGCCGGTTTCAATTTTAAAAGAGAAAAATGACATGCCTGGTATCTTTTATAAACCCATTGTAAATTTAATGACAATTCAATTTTATTAAAAATATATCTCTACATTAAAATATACTTATAAATTTTACAATAAAATAGCTCCAAATCCAAAATATGCATTTTATTTTACACATTTCCATCATATCTGTGTAAGAGAATACATATTGGCTGTACAGCTGTAATCATGGTTTCTTTATAGTTTTCTATTCTGTATTTTCATTTGATATTTCATCAGAAACATTTCCATATGCCCCATATTTTGGATAATCATTAAGAATTCCATATTATTCCACACATACAATAAGTTATTTATTCATTTGCTCACTTATTTCTAATCTGCCTTCTTACAGGATGGGCTTAACATGGAATCACTCTTATTTGAGATGGATTATTATGCAGCATTGTTTTATAAAATGTTCATACCCATTTACAATACTAGAAGCATGTCCTGTATTATTTTGCTACTGAGAAAATTATGGGGTCCATTATTTTGGTATTGAGAAAATTATGGGGTCTTGGTTTTTTTTCATTTTTCAGAATTAAAAATTAATGCATGCTCCTAGATAAACATCAAACATGCATCTCCCAGAGTATAAGCAAAATCATTATTCTCTCAATTCCCAAAACCCACTCCCTGATGTTACCACTGTTACAATTTGGTGTATATATTTCATAGATTTTCTTTTGTATGCATAGAACACACGTATATGTGTGACATGTAAATTTTCTCTTTCACTTTACAACACTAAATCTTTCCCTAACATGAAGCGTGACCTCATAATGACTTCTATGACTGTCTCATTCATATATCATTTGATTTCAGTTATACATTCAATTTACCTACATCACTGAGTATAATTCCAAAATGTTTAGGTGTGTGTGTCAGAATTATGTGTAATTATGCTTAATATTAAAATTTTAAAGACTAATATAAAAACAGGCCTGCATGTCCTCAAATCATGCTGCTGGCTGGTACAAGGAAGTGTTAGGAGGAAAACTAGCCTGACATCAGAAATGTGCCACTATATGTGCATAATCAAGACTTCAGAATACTGACAGTGTACCTAGCAAGACAAAAGTGACCTACAGTTTTAAGAGACGAGTGACATGAAGTTAAAAGTCAACAAAAGTTTGTGAAATTTGTCAAGTAGAAGTTAGCAAAAATTTTGGAAACAGTGATTTCTCTAGAGGGCTAAATAATTGTGTTTCTAATTTGATTAAGCCATGAGACGCTCTCTGTTAGGAGACCATTTCTGTTATCTCTGTCTCCAGTTTTATTCCTTCTGGTGCAGTCCCAGGAATCTCCTTGGTAACAGTACTTTTCTGTTAACAGCCCGATAAGTGAGGTTGACTTGCCACCCAAATTAAACCACCCTCCTGCATGTGCTATCTCATTACCAGGTTTTATTTTTAATGACAGTTATCAATAATGGGTATTTTCTTGCTTATTTAATATAAATACTCCTGCATAAGAAAGTGAGCTTAAGAAAGTAAGAACCTTGTCTCTTTATTCTTTCATTCATGTCAACAAATATTTACTGAGCACCTACATATATACTGCACAGAGGGAACAGAGTAGTAACCAAAACAGGCAAAAATGTATAACCTCATGAAGCTTATTTTCCACTAAGAAGAGACAGGCAACCCACTACAAAAGTAAAATATATAGTGTTTGAAGGTAATAAGAGCTGCGAAGTAAAATAAAACAAAGAAGGAACATAGAGAATGCCAGGATGAGGATGGAGGTGTGCGTTTGTGATTTAAACAACACCTCCAGCACCTACAGGAGGGCATACAGACAGTCAATAAATACTAGCTCATGGGATGGAGCCAAAACAGCAAGAAAGTGTAAGGAAGAAAGCTAGCCTGACATCAGAAATGTGCCAGACTAGGGCCCTGTATACAAAGACTTGTTTTGATATATGCAAATAAATTCAGTGTTATTCAGATGCAAGAAACACTGAAGCAGGCAAGCTCCACCGAAGTTGGTGTTACGAGTATGTAAGGCTTAGAGTTACTATAACCATGACACTACTGTAAGAACAAAACCATCACAGATAGGAAAACAGAATGACAGAAGGTGGAACCCACAAGAACAAAATAATCAGAACTACTTACATCATTTGACTGTCTGGCTCAAACCATACCTGAAATTTTGCCCCCTGACTAGGCAATTTAGTTGCTTAGGGCAATCAGAGCCTCTAAATCAACTTCATCAGTTCTATGTGGGTCAAAACAACTTCCTGCTTTGCTTTCATTAACAGCAGTTCTCTTAGAGGCCATTTCTTCATTTGAAAAAGTCAGAGTTGCTATGTGATGTTGTTTAATATACTCTGAGCTGGATTTCATATGACTTGCAAACTAAGGAGTCTGTACTGACATGAGTCTAATTTATTATGTAATCTACTGATTGTCTTCCCAACACATGGCATGCTCATCAGTATGTCCTTATTCGGGCTCTGGAATACGTCCTCTCTACCCTCCACTCCAAGCCTCATTTAGGGGAAAGTACTGCTGTCTACCATTCCACATCCATAGCTCCATCTCTTTCACAAAGCATTCACCTATTGATCCATGACTTTTTTTTTTTTTTTTTAGTCGGAGTTTCCCTCTGTCACCCAGGCTGGAATGCAGTGGCACACTCATGGCCACTGCAGCCTCGACCTGCTGGGCTCAGGCAATTCTTCTGCCTCAGCCTTCTAAGTAGCCGGAACCACAAGCATGCACCACCATACCTGGCTGATTTACTGTAGAGACAAGGTCTCACCAGGTTGCTCAGACTGGTCTCCAACCCCTGAGCTCACTCACTCCTCTCGCCTCCACCTCCCAAAGTGCTGGGATTACAGGCATGAGCCACTGCGCCCACCGCACCCCCTCGATCCATGCATTATTTACTCAGTCATTAACAAATATTTAGCAGGCACTGACAGGCACTGAGAATAAGATCAATAAAGGCACAGCCCTTGTTCTTGAGGACCTTTCAAAAAGGAAGGAAATATCTGCAATAGCAAATGCAGGCTAATGGTACCTGAACACAGTGACATGAAGGAGACAATGGGAATGTGAAGGGTGGAGTGATCAGAAATGTCTTTGGAAAGGTCTACAACTTCCCTTACCTCCTTGTGGCTCACTGATGGTATCAACATATTGTCCAATAAGACACACACACACCCAAAGTGGGAGTTGTCTCTTCTCTAGCACACCTTAAGGTATTTAAGGGCAGAACTGTGTCCAATACGGAATAAGACTCAAACAAATGTTGCTTAAATTCAAATGTGGGTGCTTTGTGCTCAAACTTTTCTAAAGAATCACAGATGGTATTTATTTGTAGCCCTAGTTAAATTTCATTGCTCTTTGACAGACTATCAATTTTCTCTTATCTGTTTTGACAGCTGAAACTTATCAGATGAGCTCATCCTAAACTACCAGTACACATCTCCCATGGCCTCTCACGTGGCCTCTAACTCAGTTGTTTTGGGGGGGTTGAAATAATCCATGCTTTGCTTTCACTAAGTTTTTTCAGGAGCCAAGAGATTAATTACAGAGTTTCCCTTTTCAACAGTATATACAGAAGCCTCTATGCTGTGGCAATGAATAAAAGATCATTTTTACTGCCACAATACTCCTTAATCAGGTTGTTCTCAATATAGAAAAGAAAAAAAAATTGAGGCCAACTACTGTGGCTCACACCAGTAATCCTGGCACTTTTAGAGTATGAGACAGAAGGATCATTTGAGTCCACGAGTTTGAGACTAGCCTAGGCAACAAAGTGAGAACTCCTCTCTACAAAGAATTAAAAATTTAGCCAGGCATGGTAGTGTTCACCACGATATGTGGAGTGCACCTACACTCCCAGCTACTCAAGAGGTGAGGTAGGAGGATTTCTTGAACCCAGGAATCACAGGCTGCAGTGAGCTATGATCATACCACTATACTCCAACCTGGGCAGCAGAGTGAGACCCTATCTCTATCAAGAAAAAAAAAACAAAATGACTGATGAACTAAGTGGAACTGAGAACAGCTTTTAGTCCTTCGGATAGGGCAAACAACAATTAACCAAAAAATGAGGGATGGGGAGGCACAACCAGTTCCTAAACAAAATTTGGTAAATTCTTAAGAGCTAATGTGATTCAAAGAGGAAAAAAATGTTTTTCTCATACAGTGAATACTAAATCTAGTTTGTTTTGAAGTGGTATTTTTAATATGACAATCTATGTATTATATCATACAATGTCAATTATTTGTCTAGTTCCAAACCTATATGGTCATGTAGGCTGTAGACTATAATTCATCAGGTTTCATAAATCAACTTGCTATCCATTCTATCCAAATCTCATCCACCATTTCAAAATGTTAAATTAAAATTCTGGTACTATTGTACTATCAGAGCTGTAGCTAGAATGCATGACTAGTGAAGTGGGCTCTGGGAAACTGGCCTAGAATCACAATCCATTTACAATGTGGTCTATGAGCAAGTGTGTTCCGAAGTTTGGGGCAGGGAAGGGTAAGCAGCATAAAACACGCATGCTTCCCTGCTCTCTGCTCTACTCCTCATACCCCTTTGTTTTCACCTCCCTTACCCCCTAACTCTATCCCAGGCAATACTATAACTCCCCCTTTTCTACCTTCCCAAGCCTCACCTTTTATTAACACAATCTGGGTACTTACTGCCTAGAACCTAGGATGGGAAATGAGACAAACTCAGGAATTCTTCACTCTTCAAACCTCCAAGGAATATCCATCAGCTTACTCATGGCTGTGTCCTCTTGGAAGGGAGGGAGGGAGGGAGGGAGGGGGGTCACCTTCTCTTTGATGTTTAACTACTCCAATATATTCCCTCTTATTTTTCCATATCTAGAAGATACTCCTATTCCCCACCTGCTTTGTCTGCTAGCATGAAGTAAAAAAGCAGAACTACATTCAGAGGCTCATACCCTCCCTTCCACCTCTACCTAGTCATGTAATTAGGTAACCTTGGGCAAGTCACTTCAACTCCTTTGGTCTCAGCTGAACCATGTGATTGCTAGACTGCTTGCATTCAGTGTTTTGCTCCTATTTCTTAAATATTCCTACAGCTTTGCTTTTGCTATAGCTGCTTATTTGTCTTATTGTTTGTCTCTCTTTTGCTCCATAGGGCAGGGACAAAGTCTACATATTCAGACACTAGCACAAGGCCTGGCAGAAGACCCTATAGAGGCATTCTATAAGAAAAATGAACATACAGAGATCAGAATATCAGGGTTTCAACATTTTCAAAGAAAGCCTATCAAAGCAACAGAGAAAAAGCAATAATATGCTTTTTCAATCCAAAAGTCACCAATTAACTATGCTACCTGAGGGATGTCAACATCATCAAGGCTTCATGTAACATGGGGTAGAAGAAAACAGTGGTTCTCAAAGAGGAAGGAGAATGGAGATCGGGGTAGAGTGCTAAAAATCACTTATATAAAGTACTTACACTGGGCTCGGCTCAGTCTGTAATCCTGCGCCTTTGGGAGGCTGAGGTGAGTGGATTGCCTGAGCCCGCGGGTTCGAGACCCACCTGGGCAGCGAGACCTCATCTCTACTATAAATCAAAAAATCAGCCGGGCGTGGTATCACATGCCTGTAATTCCGGCTACTTGCAGAAGGCTGAGGTGGAAGGATCACCAGAGCCCAGCAGGTCAAGGCTATGGTGGCCGGGAGCGGCCACTGCACTCCAGCCTGGGCAACAGAGTGAGACTCCAACTCAAAAAAAAAAAAAAGGTACTTATACAAAATAAATGAGCTTAAAAAAAGTACTACTTGGACCCTGCCTTAATATTCCAGTATTAGTATGGAACTCCAAGCACACTTTTTCTGAGAAAGGTTACCTCCTCAAGTAAATCTGATACAATCATCCACACCAACACATCACCCCAATTATGAACCATCAAATTAGGTGATCTTTAAGGCTCCTTACAGTCCTAGCAATATGTAACACATTAAATTTTACCAAATTTATATTTATAATTTTTTTCAGGGTGAATTTCAGTATTATAATTTTAAATCCATATGTCAAGTAGGTGTTATAACATGTAGAGAATTTAATCATTTATTTCATTAAAGGCTATATCTAAGTCTCTAATACTAGTATATTCTTAGAGTATGCTTTGAATTTTAATGATGAAAAATAAATACATTATATATGGCAAAGGAGAGAAGAAACCAGTTCCTTCCAACTGAGGCAGGGTTTCTCACCTCCAACTACTGACATTTTGGGCCAGATCTCTATGTTGTGGGTAGGGTCCTGTGCATGTGGCCTCTGCTCACTAAATACCAGCACTCTCCCCCTAGTTATGTCAATAAAAAATGTCTACAGACATTGCCACCCCCATCCTGCAATGAAGAATAACATTAAAATAATTTAAGTAATCATCTAGGGTCTCACATTACAAAATGTTTATTAAGGTAATCACTACATACAAGGTAGGGCTATGAAGCCTTTGTATTAATAGGCAATTTTCAAAGAAAAAGGGTTACTGATCTGAAAGAATATTCACTTATATGCTAGTGTCTCAAAAACCTTTGTGAATAATCAGGCAAATGAGTTTTATCAAAATAAACATCGATTTTCTAATCTGTACATAAAACTTACACAGATGGACAACTTCCAGTGTTAGCACATGCATTTTCTGAGACTATTAAAGAATTCTAAATAACATTTCCTGAACTTTCCTTCTGGAAAACTGGACACCTTCATTTAAAATCTTACTGTAGACCACATGATTTAAGACCATGTCTAGACAGAATAAAACAAAATGTACACTTGGCAGTTCTTCTGATATGATTACTTTGCTTCAAACTTTTCTCTCCCGAGTCTAGACAGTAGTTTTTTGCTGTCAACTATTAAATTTAACCAGATAATTAGTAAATATACAAATAACTTTTTGCCATGTAGGCATTACCTACTGTAATGATTTAAAGATCTTTCCATCTCTTTCTATGAGTCCTCTTCAAAACTGGTACTGAATCCCAGAGGAAAGCGAAAATGCGTAAAAGGAAAATCACTGGTTCTGCAAATCTAACATTAGAAAATGAGATCTTTTGTTTCAATAGACCAGACTCAACAACTTATGAACTTTAGATAAACTTCTCTGGAATTGTAAGACCTCAAGAATGCTTCCTTCTCACTGACTTCTCCTTTGTAACATATTTGAAAACAAGCAAGAGTCTTTTTTAAAAAAAAATCTGAAGAAATATTATGTCTTTCAAGCAAAGTGTGTCAAGAGTAGAGACATACTGACTGTTTAATCATACAAAAAGTTATGTATATACATTTTTAACATTTTCCTAAATGGGAACATAAGAGAAGTTTCCTAACCTTTTAAGAATTACCAATCTACAGGGCATGGTAGCTCATGCCTGTAATCCCTGAACATTGGGAGGCCGAGGCAGGATGATTGCTTGAGCCCAGGAGTATAAGGCCAGCCAAGGCATATAGCAAGACTCTGTCTCTACAAAAAAAAAAAAAAAAAAATCAAAAAATTAGCTGGGGACATGGTGGTGCATGCCTGTAGTCCCAGTTAATCGGGAGGTTGAGGCAGAAGGATCACCTGAGCCCAGGAGATAGAGGCTGCCATGATTATGCCACTGCACTCCAGCTGAGGGACAAAGTGAGACTCCAACTCAAAAAAAAAAAAAAAAAATTACCAACCTTGTGAAAGTGAATGGACAATAATTTTCTCAAATAAAATTCAGTTGATTTCAATTACCACAACCTTTAAGTCATTTTAAATTTCTATTTGTATCTCATTTACAGTGGAAGATAGAAAGTTAACCATTACCTGCAGGCCATTATGTTTGTTTCTACAGCTAAACATAGGTGCTTTACATATGTAAATTTTTCAGTTAAATATTCGTCTAGAGTCTAACATAGTCCACATTTCTTCCAGTATCTACCTTTTATTTTAATGTTCCTCAACAGCTGTATGATAAAGCTAAAGAAGGATAAAAAGAAGATGAATTATTTTCACTATACTCCATGTACACTCATCTCTTTTGCTCTAAGTTAAACTTCTTAAAAAAACAATCAAGAGCAAATAAAAAAGTAGGCACATTCCCTCTTTGAAGATGGAATCCCATATGCTCCTATTAGTCCTATAAATTCTGTTGACTATGTCATTTTATTTAAGGGTTTGATAACAGGCTTATTTTCCTGAAAGTTTCAACTAAATTACTCTGTTTCTGTCTCCCAAATGTTTCTAAATAAAGGATAGTTTTTCTGAAGTTCACTTATAATTGTAGACATGTAGAAAAATTTAAATTTATGCATAGGTAATTACAACTGATAAAGTAAAAAGTGGCACATGTGAAAGAGACTTAATATTACAACTGAAGTCACCAATGACTCATAGTAAAACACTGCTGTCAAGCCACTGTAGAAATTTTCTGAAGTTAAATAAGAATATATTGAAATAACATAAATTTAAAACTACAAGAACTTCTTTTAAGTTTTAATATATGCACAGACACAATATCATTCTAGGAACTTATAAAGCTCATATCAAAATTTCATTCAGAGAGAGTAGCAAATAAAATAATACACAACAAAGCAAGAAATATTTACATGTTGCTTACTTCTTCATTCATTTTTATCTGTTCTTTTTAAATGAAGTTTGGGTGCCTTCTGTCACTGATACTGGCAAGTAACAAGTTTTCTGAACCTCTAATCTGCTTTATTTCTTTTGGAGTTTCAATGAGATTTATTCCAGATAATAAATATCATCTCTCTTAGTACTGTGCCTAACATACAGAAAGTACAAGAGTAAGCTTCCATTTCAAATAAAGAACCTAAGACATGGGGTAAAGCTAATCATGATTATAATCACTCACCATGTCCTAACACTACTATATGAACATCATGAATTCACTGTCATAATACAGGTTTGCTTAACTTAACCAGGATAATGTCAGGAGATTGATGTAAAGTAACAGAAGCTGGCCCAAGTTCTCTTAAGAGTCATATAGTCTGACTATGCAAAGGGTGTAATGGCCAATTGTCTGGGATGTCAGGAAGAGGAACCCACTGGGTGACCAATATGAGAAAGGGACCAACCTAGCTAACCATGTTAGCCTCCACACATACAGCCAACTGTTGGTAGAAATCTTTAAGCAATCTACCAAGACAAAAGCTTCTACAGACTTTTTCCCCCTAATGTCCTGTGTACAAGTATTAGTCTGTGTAATAAGGATTCCCTGCCTTAAATCTCAGATACTTAACGTCCACTACATATTGTTTAAGTCATTTTTAAATAAAACCACGTAAGTTTAGTTTGATTGGGTTTTCATGCCTTATCATGTTTTTGTTATTGTTCCTTTTGTTTGTTTTTACTTTCCTCTCTCCAGTGTTTCAGGAGTGAGAGTATACTACGAATGCAAAGCAATAGGATCAGAAATCAGGGAACCAGGTCTTAAACTGACTCGGCTCATATTTAATTGTGTACCATTGGAAAATCCCTGCTGGGCTTTCTCAGCAGGAATAGGCAATTCCAACCAAATGAATGACTCCAGAGGTTCCTTTCAGTTCCAAAGATCCAGGTTTCTAGTATTTCCCCTATAGATCCTAAAATCAGCACAAGCTGAATGGATCTCACAGTTCCTTCTAGGACAGCATCACAGAAAGGTGAACCCTAAGATAGACTCAGAAGTCCCTAAGGTGTAGCTCAGTGTCATTCAGGACCACAAAACTTCATACATCCTTTTAAGCTGAACTAAAGAAATCTTCATTTGAGGTAACCTAAAAACTAACTGGTTGTCAAAACCTAGCAGGGATATATATATATTCCAGTAGACCTTTTAAATACATGGGTTTAAATTGCATGGGTCCACTTAAATACAATTTTTCAAAAAAAGCTACACCTAGTGTGACTACCTCTCTTGCCTCCCCTTCTACTTCCTCCACCTGTTATGCCTCTGCCACCCCTGAGACAGCAAGACCACGTCTTCATCCTCCTCCTCCTCTCCCTCAGTCTACTTAACATGAAGACCTTTAGAGTGATCCACTTCCACTTAACAGTAAATATATTTTCTCTTCCTTGTTTTTCTTTATAATATTTTATTTTCCATAGCTTTTTTATAGTACATAAAGACTATAGTCTAGAGTATAGACTATAGTATATAATATATAATTACAAAATGTGTGGTAACCAACTATTTATGTTATTAAGGCTTTCAGTCAACAGTAGGCTATTAGTGCTTAAGTTTTGGGCAGTCAAATGTTACATGTAAATTTTCAACATGAGGGGTGAGTGCTCCTAAATCCCACATTCTTCAAGGTCCAACTGTGTGTGCATGTGTATACAAACACATACAGTCATGCATTTCTTTACTACAGGGATACATTCTGAGAAATTCATCACTAGGCAACTCTGTCATTATGCAAACATCATACAATGTATTGTACAAACCTTGATGGCATATTTTTTTATTTATATATATTTTTTCATATGAAAATAAGATGTCCCAGCACCACTGCTGAACAGCAATCATTTCTCCTACTTTATTTGCAATGTCAATATCAAGGGCCATATATAAGGTTACTATATGTACACTATATAACCATATGGGACCATCGTTGTACATGTAGTCTGTTCTCTTGCTGGCTGAACCATTTTATGTTGCACATGACTGCTACTTGTGTGTGTATATTTGTGCTTTTATCTATATATGTTTATATATGAATAAATTTACATATTAGAATTTTATAGTTTTATCCTCTCTGTGGGATGTTAAAGAAAAAACACTTGTGTGTTTTTTTTTCAATACCCCACTGTAGGGAAGATGTAGAAAGTATCACTAAATGAAGTTGAGCAAATAAATGTATAATTTTCATTACAAAGTGTCTAACTTATTTTCATCAGGTAATAAGCATTAGTAGGTAAAGTCATATCTATGCTACTGTCTCCCCTTGATCATCAAGGACTGGTATGCCACATAGTTCTACAGCTACTTTAAAAGACATCTCTCAACACACTTTTATTGAATATCCATTGTGTGCCCAGCTTTCTGCTTGGCACTGGGTTTGCAAAGTTGATTAAGATAATGATCTCTGCATTCCACAAACATAGTGGGGGAGGGGGAGCAGGAGAGAAAGTACATAGGAAAAAAACAGACAATACACTGACTTCTATTTCAGAGAGAGAAAAATTTGGATCATAAGGACAAACAAGCTAACATATTACAAACTTTATTTAACATTTACAAACTAATACAATTAGTGCACATATATACTAAACATTTCAATCTGTCAAGTCAAACTACCAAAATAAATACTTTGTATACTGAAGATGACAATCATGGTAGCATTTATAAAACAGGTTCAGTCAGAAAACCTATTTGGATCAAAGACAGGCAAAGTCATATATCTTAGCTTGGGTTTTTCTGACACACAAAGGACAGATACCAGATCAAAAATATAAACTGTGAACATCTACTAGTGAAAGGCATTAGTATTACCATAGTGGCAAAACAATTTTTGTCATACTTTAATTAATTTTTAAAATTACTTATGTGAACTAAGACAATATTTCATGTGGTGGTCTTAAATATTATTTCAGATTGTACTATATATCCACCTCCTCCAAAATAATGTTATTTCTGAACAATTCGAAGTTCTCTCCATACAAAGAATATCATTGTTTCTATCATTATTTCTGGATTTGGTAGAGACAAGAAAAATAAAAAGGAAAATGTATTCATCCAAATGTATCTCAATATTTAGGAAATAAGACAGGATTTTACTTTAAACTATTTTAAATGTTCTTATCAGAAGCCACCATCATTCTCCACAAACCGAATTACCTCAAATACCAATAGACATCTTTATAAATTTACATATATATATACTTATATATAAAATATGACTCATTTATATAAATACATATATATATACTCTGACATATAAAGCAAGCATTCATGCTTTTAATTGTCCAAGATTTAAATGAAACTACCAAATTCAATTCATTAAATATAAATAGTATAATACTCACTACTGCTAAATATATGTTAGGCCCTCCCTTCTCAACATTTCCAATGAAACTGTGTTATAAATCAGTGGTCCCCAACCTTATGGACATCAGGGACTAGTTTTGGGGAAGACAGTTTTTCCCATAGGGGGCGGGGGAGATCATCAGACATTAGATTCTCATAAGGAGTAACACAAATTAGACTCTTCACAAACACAGTTCCCAATAGGGTTACTGCTCCTATGAGAATCTAGTGCCACTGCTGATCTGACAGAAAACAAAGCTCAGCTTGCCTGCCACTCACCTCCTGTCCTGTGGATCAGTTCCTAACAGGTCATGGACCATACTGGTTCTTGGCCTGGGGGCTGGGAGTGCCTGTTATAAATCACCCAATTTGCTTGCTAATTCTTGAGCCAAGTAATGCAGCAACCAAGCTCATTCTTAGGGAAAGTAACCCTGCTTAGCTTTTTAAAAGGTAGTTTACACACTGAAAAAATTATCTTGTAATTTTTTACATACTTAATAACATGGTGCTTACTCCAAAAAACAAGTTTATTTTAAAGTAATATTTTACATATATGTTACACATATATAAATGTAAATCACATATGATGTCAAAGAAAATGCCTAATGATCCAGTTAAAATAAAATATACAAATATGTAAATACATTATTTTCTACAATTGATCGATTTAATTTAGTTTATATCATAACCTAAAGAAATTACAGTTTGAAAGAAAAAAAATGAAAGCAAAGCTTCTCGAAGGATACACTTTTAGTTTTAGAGAATATTTTCATGGGGTAGAGACTACTTATACTTTTAAATAGTATTTATTCCAAACATTTGTGTATATATCCCATAAGAAAATATTAACTAAAATGTATGAATGCTGTAGAAAGATTTAGAATAAGAAGATGAATTTGTAAATTTGCTGATGCCAGAAATACTTGCTGCCATGTTATAACCATGGACAAGAAATTCATCTCAGTTTGATCATCTTTAAAAAGCAGATGCATCCTAATCTTCAAAGTCCTCTCTAGCTTGAACACTAACAGATCAAGCTGCAATGAGATATTAGCATAAGCATTTTAGTATTATATAATTCAAAAACAAAGGGTAAACTTAGTTCTAATTTAGCATATTATCACAGAGTAACAAATAATTCTTGATCTGTAACAACAGGTTGCTATAGCATCCACTAATAAGACAATTAACAGAATGTGACATCTGCAAGGCTGACATCGCCATAATTTTTATACAGAATTCCAAAAAATCGAAAAACACAAACTAGTTAATTCTCACTATTACCTTTCCCAATTGAAAAAGGGAGAAACTGAACATGACAAAACAAAAGTTTTTGGCTCTCAGCCATTCCTTTTAGAAATATATGCAATTCAGCCTCCTTAATCACTCTAAGGGAGGAATCAAGTTGAAAACCCTAGGGCCAAATTTACGTCTCACTTTAAAACTGGGAATGGCCATTAAATTTGGTTTGAATGTCAGTGGAAGCTACACCCCATTTCAAACTTCACAACTTGTTTAAGAAACCCTAGATGAATCATCATCGAGATAGAACTGAATCTCCACTGCCACCATATCAAAATAAGAGAGAAGTACAATGGCAGAATCTATAGTTTTGTATCTTTATTTATAAGTTTAGTAATAATTTGTTCATTGATGTATAATTCTGACTAGTTTCAAATAAAATGTTTCCAAGACGGCCAAATTTCTAAGCAAATTTTACTGGCCCCATATACATGAACTTTTTTTTTTTAACTTAAAAAAACCATGCACATTTTGCCAAAGATACTGCTATCCAATTACTTTTAATATACCTCGATGATATTTCATAGTTTGGGTGTCCCATATTTAATTCAAAATTTTCTCACTGATTTTTAAGTGATAAAAACACATTCTTAATAATAAATTTATAGTCACAACATATGGGTTGTTAACAACAGACATCCTTGTGATCTACCCTTATATATGGGTAGTTTCTGAAGGATAGATTCCTAGAATTGGGATCAGATCACTGAGACAAAAAGCACATTTGAATAAAAATTTACGTTCTTATCAAGAGTATATAAAGTGACAACAGATATTCTTACTAGCTTTGGCTATCGTAAGTCCTTTTAAGGGTGTCAACCTGACAGGCTAAAAATGGCATCTTATTGTTTTCATTTGTATCATCATGATCACTTATGATATAGAACATATTTATAAATCTCCACTGATGGTCATATTTGCATTCTGTCTACTGTCCATGTCCTTTCAAAACTGTTTTGGTTTTCTTTTCATTAATGTGCTAAAGTCCTTTACAAATTAGTTAATTTTCTTTCTACTGTACTTGTTGCAAATATTTTTTGCTATTCTTTTGCCTTTGTTTATGGTATCTTTTATAAATAAGAATGTTTTATTTTTTATGTAGTCAAATCTGTCAATCTTTGCTTTATGGATAAAAATTCTTAGCATGCTTTCAAAGACCACCTTCATCAAGATATTTTACTAACAGTCTTGTAGTTTTCTACTAATATTTGTATTTATACTATTTTTAGTTTGACTTATGCTAATATATTTGGAATTTTTTATATATGTATCATAGATGATCACAGCTGTGCCATATCATTTGCTGAATTATTCATGTTTTTCCCACTTAATGGAAATTTCTCATCATTTCAGTAAGTTTACTATGTAACTGGAACCTATTTCTGAATTTTGCCTAATGATGCATATTACTGTGCCAATACTGCCCTATAGTTGGTAAGTTTTAATTTCTGGTTTAAGGACATCATACCCATAGTTTCATTTCTACAGATGAAAAAGTTTTCATTTATGTTTTTAAAATTAATGCAATAAAATCTGAACACAGAACATTCTGTAAAATGTTAAAGTTTCCTCATCTAGATAAATAAGCCACTGACCAATTTCCCAAATTCTTCATGTTAAGATTTTAAACGGAACACATTCAAAATGAATAAAAAATGTGTAATAGATTTTAGCATAAAAACTTACAACTTCTGAGAATACAAGTTCAAAATTCTATATTCCATTATTTATCAACACAAATAAAGAATTATATAAAAGAAAACTTTCTCTGTGACCTTGCTTTTTTAAATAAGAAAACAAAATTTAAAAATCTAATAAATGTGCCTTATTTTTTATATGCTACAATTTTTTGAGGCTGCCTAACTTTAAACAGGCCAGTCAGTCTGGCCCAATTTAAGGAAAAACATTGAAGACACTGAAAATTAACTGAAATGTCAACCCACTTTAGAAGAAAGCTATTAGTAAAACAAGGGTGAAGTTACAAGTACTTGTGAAAAGCACAATAATAAACAATGAAACCCATTCAAAGATACTGGGGAGACATTCAGGCTTGCAGGGTTAGAACAAGAGACAGCAGAACCAGTTCCCACATGGGCAAGAGTTTGTTTATTTTATTTTACTTATCTGAAATCAGAGCAAATGATCCCAGTGGTTTGGAATGGCTCAAAAATATTTCTGGGCATCTAGAGGAGAAAAACAGCCTGGTTTTCAAGCAGTGTTTCTGTTTTGCTCGTGTGAATCTTAAAGCTCATGATTAAAAATGGAAATATTTAAGACCATAAATAGTATTATCCTTTCTTATTCTCACCCTAACATTTTTTTAGTCATATTTTTTCAGAGCAGAGCAAAAGCAACACTTCCCACATAACTTTGGAAGTACTGCACAGTGTGACCCATGAATTACTGTCTATGGAAATGTATTTACAGAACTGTATTTCACATCTTAAAAATGAGTGAAATAGAACTACTTGAATCATAATTGATGTTTTCCAGAAAATTGACAAATATGTATGATGTGAATTATAATAATTTGTTTCTATGGTTTCACCTGAGGGCAAGATAATGGATGAGAAAGTCTAGAATATATTTATTTTATAGTACAAATATGGAAGTAAAATTGATAATCACTTTTTTCATCTAAAGGGTAAAAGGTACCTATATTCTTTGAATAATGTAAGAGTTGCAATATCAAAACTTTCTATTCAAGTGCAATTTCAGAAGGAAATAATTTCCCACAATCTTCTAATTTCAAAAGCAGAAAACATTCAACCTGAGGAAGCTGACTGAATTTTTTTTAAAAAGCAGAAAATGGCAAGGTATCAAATGTGGAGGGGGGGTTAGAAAGAATCAACGATAATGATGTTTTTTATCTTAAATACCTATCTTCTTCTAGCATCCAACAGTATAAAAATGTTTTTAAGGACATATACTTAATATGGCATCAAATTTATCATGCCAAACAAATAGTTTTCTAAGTGTTTTTTCATAGTTCACAAAAAAGATTGTTTGTTCAGTGAATCCTAAATGATGAAAATATACTGTCCTTCAGTACCTGAGAACTTTATTACCAAGTAAGTCAGTTAATTTAAGAGCTTTACACAATGCTTTGAGAGGACAGGGTTTGTTGGAATGGCACATTTAAATAAGAGGATTTTTTTCCCCATCAGACATCCACTGGAGGAAGAAGGTTTAACTCTGCCTCATAAAACGGAAAATGCAGTTTACCTTCATAAAGTAATGAGGCAATCCACCACAAATACAAGAGGTAAAACTATAAATTCCTTAGTATAAGAAAATCAGCTCTTTGTAAAGTGTACAGAACATCTATTGCTTGGTTAGCTTACTCTGGAAGGGGTTTCTAAATTAGTTGGCTGCCATTAATCTAACTGCTAATTAGAGAGGGCACTTTTCTGTTTGAGAAAAACAGCCTCAGGTGAGGTCTGAATTAGTAGCCAACTTTCACCTCATACCACCACTCAATCCTGAATCAGTGCTCTGTTTGGAACACCTACCACTCTACTTTTGGAATGTGGCTTGCCTCCTCCACCTGACCACTGAGGTTCCCCCTCTGGAAAGCCACAAATTATGGTGCTCAATTTCAGCCAAGGGAAGACAGAACTTGGAGGTAAAGCCAAAGTTAGAGTGAACAAAAATTTTCCACTAAGAAACCAACAGTAATAATAGATACATGAGCTACAGAAAAAGTAAATGAATATGGGCTGTACACACATCATCATCCTCACTTCTCGGAAGAGCAAAAGAATAGAAGAGAACACAAAAAGCTTCATATTTAGACTTGGAAAAAATTCAACAGCAGACCAAAAAATAAATTGAAATACATATTTCATTATCTTTTGCTCTATCTTACGCAAAATTTAAAGTTAATATGTCAAGCATTAAGAATTACTGATTTACGGCCAGGTGCTGGGGCTCAGCCTGTAACCCCAGTACTTTGGGAGGCCGAGTCAAGAGGATTGTCTGAGTCCAGGGATTTGAGACCAGCCTGGGCAACTTGGTGAGACCTCGTCTCTACAATAAATCACAAAAATTAGCCGGGCGTGGTAGCATGCATCTGTTGTTCCAGCTACTTGGAAGGCTGAGACGGAAGTATCGCCTGAGCCCAGCAGGTCGAGGCTGCAGTGGCAGTGAGCATGCCACTGCTCTCCAGCCTGGGTGACAGAGACTCCAACTCAACAAAAAAAGAATTACTGACTTACAAAATCAAATCCAACATCCTTATTTCACAAAGACTGCATGTTTTGTGAAGGTGTACTTGGATATCTGGTTTTGCTTTGTTCAGTTATTGGCATCTCTGTGAGAATTTCGGCGCACACAGGCAAAACAAAAACAGTAAGTACACGGGAGTGTGAGGCAAGTACGTGCTCTTCCCTTGCTGGTAGCAGCTGCTCCTGAAGTATGTGTTGCATATCAAAGTGAATGCACATCATCTCTCTGGCTCTCAAATAAGGATGCTAGGGGTGGTATTTTAGGCATTACAGTTCTATCAAAAAACCAAGGTTGGGCTCGGTGGCTCAGTCTGTAATACCAGCACTTTGGGAGGCTGAAACGAGTGGATTGCCTGAGCCCACAGGTTCGAGACCAGCCCAGGCAACTTGGTGAGACCTAGTCTCTACAATAAATCAAAAATTAGCCTGGCGTGGTAGCTCACGCCTGTAGTTCCGGCTACTTGGAAGACTGAGATGGAAGGATTGCCAGAGCCCAGCAGGTCGCCACTGGGGTGGTTGTGAATATGCCACTGCACTCCAGCCTGGGTGACAAAGTGAGATTCCAACTCAAAACAAAAAAAACAACCCCAAATAACTTGTCCTAGCAAAAACACATTAAACTTTGATAGTGTTGTCACACAAAGAATGTAAATGAAATTAAAAGATATCATTGATCGAATTTCATTTTAAACAGAGAAGAAAAAAAGATTTTTTTTGGCTAAATGTATTTATACAAATAATCCCACCTTATGTGGGAAAACAAGAATATCTGAGGGTAGTGCTCTGCCGTGTAAGATGTCTGGCCTAGTCCTACATACTGTCTGAGTTCAGGGCATTACAGCTTCATTTTTCCTGGACTGCAAGAATTTAAACACAGAATATGCTGAAATGAGAATGAGTAATTACCATATTTCCCATGTTTCTGGGCTTTTACCTCTGCAAAACAATTCTGAAAATGTTGTTTGGTAGCACAAACCTAGGAAACCAGATAGGTTACCACAGTTGGATGACTTACCGGCTGAAAATGAGTCTTCATTCATCAAATTCTAATGTACACAGATAAAGAAGGTAGCTCCCTAAAATTTTCTCCAAACAAAGTATTTAATTTGATTATGCGATTAAGTGGTTGCCAACCTTATTATAAAATGTTGTTACAACTGGTCATATGTTCAGTGTTAAAAAGGCTAAAATACGATCACTCACAAAATATTTTTTTTGGTGGAAATTTTCTCTTAAATTTCTAAATCTGCCAGGTGTACTTGTGGCCAACACTGGGACACTGGTGCCTAATATGTGAAGTCTTCCTTCAGAGCAAACACTGTGCTCACTGCTTTCTTCACAGACCAAAGTATGAACTGCTCTTTTAAGGATAGATTTCCCCTTTTTTAAAAATCCTATTTATATGCCAATTATATGGGAAGTTAGTTTTCAATAAAGGACACAATCTTCCTCTTCACAATATGAATATTTATTATTAATCTTTGAATCTGGTATAAAAAATAATAAAAGAAGCACAATGCAACTGATTAATCAAGGGAGAATTTCCTAATTACACCTTACACATTTGTTTTAGCCTTTTCATCAACTGGGTGTGTCTCCAAACAATTTAACAAAGCATTTTTAAATGCCTCATGTCTACATGTTACAAGGATTTCTATGGGTGTTCTTAAAGATTCATAAACCAAAATTCTTGTCTAAAATGTAAAATTAAAAGTAATTTACCAAGCTTTTTTTTTTTTGAGTTGGAGTCTCACTCTGTCACCCAGACTGGAATGCAGTGGCACGCTCCTGGCCACCGCAGCCTCGACCTGCTGGGCTCTGGCCTCAGCCTTCCAAGTAGCTGGAACTACAGGCACGCGCTACCACACCCGGCTAATTTTTGATTTATTGTAGAGATGAGGTCTCGCCAAGTTACCAAGATTTTAATGTATTTATCACAAAAATTTTCATGCCAAACAAAATTTTGTAAAAGTATTTTTTTCCAAGATGAATATACCTGAGCCAAAGTAATCCTAAATTTTATAACTTGAAAGAAGAAACTGCTACTACTTGGCTATAGTTTTATTACCATAACATCTAGCATACTCCAGTCTGGGCGACTGAGTGAGACTCCAACTCAAAAAAAAAAAATATTCTCAAAATCCCATTAAATGCAGTATTTCAGAATTATTTTTTAATAAGAAAGTATTTTTTAGTCACAAAAAATTCATTATTCACATAAAACATATTTTCTGAATGTGAAATTTTATACACATACTTACATAAGATCAAAACCTTTACATTAGTGAGAAGAAGCTGTTTCCCAGAAAAACGAATCCAGAGTTTTCTAAAAAGAGCTCCCCAATCCCAGCCCCACCTTCTTCTGTCATTTCCATTTTGTACTTTGAGAGCAAGGTGTTTGTCATCAATGATTTATAAAAGCTGAAGGAATAGAAAAGGAAAAAAAGAATTCCACATCAGGTGTTATCTTGGTACTTCCTGTGGCTTCCAGTTGTAAGGGGCTTTATTCCTGCGAATATCATAAAATGACAAAGCATTCTACTTGACAATAATCCATAAATAATAGGCTGTAAGAAACATAATCCTTCTAAAGTGGGGGCAGCTGCCTTCTGAAGCAGTTGTGATGGAGGTTTCATATAAACACTTGAAACCCAAAACAAAATGGGGTGGGGGGAAGGGAGTGACACTTCCCAGGCCCATAAACTCATCTTGTTCCAGGACTCAGGAAAAACATTCTAAACATGGCCTACTGGAACACTAATTACAAAGAAAGAAGTATGGCCTGACCTAAAAACAAAACAACTAAAACAAAAATATATATTTTGTCATGTGGGGCCCTGTGAAAATTCCAAATACACATTTTTTTAAAATTCCGGATGTGACTGTATATGAACAAACTTTATTCTGTTGGTTGATTCTCTTTGTAGTCTACACAAACCTGGGTAAGCAAGCAGAATCTAGCAGAAAAGACCCTGGTCTCCAATGTGTGATACAATTGAGTGTTTCTATAGCATATTGTTACACTGACTTACTAAGAAAAAAAATACTTATTTTTCTAAAAATGCTGCATACGCTCCCATTTTATTTTCTTTTATTTTTTTGAGTTGGAGTCTCACTCTGTCACCCAGACTGGAGTGAAGTGGCCGCTCTCGGCCACTGCAGCCTCGACCTGCTGGGCTCCGGCGATCCTTCCACCTCAGCCTTCCAAGTAGCAGGAATTACAGGCATGCGCTACCACGCCCGGCTGATTTTTTTATTTTATTGTAGAGATGAGGTGGCCCAGGCGGGTCTCAAACCCACGGGCTCAGACAATCCACTCACCTCAGCCTCCCAAAGGTGCGAGATTACAGGCTGAGCCACCAAGTCTGGCACGCCCCCATTTTAAAAAGAAAGTATGTATGTATCAACTTATCCTAGTGACTTAAATTTTGTATTCTATGTCCTAGAAAGCTTTATACTATGTTGTATATGAAAATTTTAGTATGTAAATAAAGAGAAAACTCAACCAATTATCACATGACTAAAGCCTACTTCAGTTTAACTAGAATATGCCAGCTATACTCTCTTCAACTATAGTACTGCGGATCCTTGTATTTGTTAGTAAAAAGAAAAGCCTATGATTAACTTCCTGTTCTTCTACATACACGTTTCTTTTACTGCCAAGGTTTCTTTTTTACTCTCTCATAATTTAATACAATGCTAGCAAAATAAAATAAGACTTAAATCAAAACACCATGAATTCTTAGTAGCTAATAATGATCATATTGTATCTTAAATACTGATGAGCATGGCTCACAAAAATTTTTAATCACATAAGATCGCAAGCATTTTCAAAAAGAGTGATACCTGTGTTCAGCAAATAACACAAAAACTAAATTATATATAAACTCCCTTTTAAAAGAAAGAAAAAAGTACATTTTAAAAATTTTGAAAATTGCCAGGCTCAGTGGCTCAGCCTGTAATCCCGCGCCTTTGGGAGGCTGAGGTGAGTGGATTGCCTGAGCCCGCGGGTTCGAGACCCGCCTGGGCAGCGAGACCTCATCTCTACAATAAATCAAAAAATCAGCCAGGCGTGCCAGCACATGCCTGTAATTCTGGTTACTCAGAAGGCTGAGGCATTAGGATCGCCGGAACCCAGGCGGTGAGACTGCGGTGGCTGGGAGCAGCCACTGCACTCCAGTCTGGGCAACCGAGTGAGACGCCAACTCAAAAAAAAAAAATTTTGAAAGTTGATATGATTTATATAAATAAATAATTACTTGGAAATAATAAAATCCATGACAAAACTTAATACAGTGAAAGCATCAGCATTTTAGATCCAAAGATCTTCTTCAAATTAAATAAAAATTGTGGGTTTACTTGGCAAAATACAATTTATGTAAATTAATGTACTAAAAGTAGAACCAGCAGATTACGTGAAATTCATCATCCTAAAGATAAGAGTAAAAAACTTAATGCTGAATGGGGTGGTGAAAAACATTAAAATATTTTTGAAGCAAAAAATAAGCTTTATAAAAGGATACTAATTTAAAATCAAGAATTAGTCAATTCTCTCTTATGTTAATAAGTCATAGCAAGGAAATAAATAATCCTTCATTTCAGAATTTCTTATTTGCCTCTGAATCTAAGTACAGCTTAAACTTAAAGAAATCAATTTACATTTTTTAAAAGTTATGAAAACACAATGACACATATTCCATTGTGCTCCTCTGTTATACTCTTCCCACCTTTCCCTTCTCTATCCCAAGGAGGAAGAGGATTAAAATCTGGTGAGTGCCTAGTATATGACAAGGCAATTGCCTTGTTTTTATGTAACTTAATCTTTAAAACCATCCCTATCAGCTTGAACATATTAGTCCTCTTTATCCAATGAGGTATTTTAAAACTATAAAAATTGAACAAGTTATCTGAAGTCATGTAGCTATTTATTAGGTGTCCTGGCTGCGAACCTGTGCTTCCTCTATGTATTTATTGTAAGGTAGTACTAACATTGGGATACCATCTCTAAGTAGGATGCTGCCATTTTTCTGCTGGTAAAGCTCAGGTTTCAAATACATACCTTGCTCAATCAGCCAACTTGTTATCTCTTTTTAAGTTTATTGCTTTCCACTCAAGTATGAAGATGTGCAGAAAATTCATTTATGTTATCCAGAAACAACTGTACCATCTATCACTATGTCATTTAAATATTAAAATCATAATAGCTGACATTTAATGAATGCCTGCTCTCTGTCAAGCACTTTTCTAGGTGACTTATACAGTACTTCATTTAATTTCACCCCGTTGAAAAAGACAACCAAGAGTTAATAAGAAAAGTATCAAAAGATTAGACATACTTCTGATTTAAACTAGACACATGATAAAGGAAATACACAGCTATGTACCATGCTTATTGTGTGATATATATATTGCAATTATATAAAATGGATCTTTACAATAAATTCAATTTTATTTTCATTTTAAGTATAGATGCTCCTCAACTTACAATGAGGTTATATCCTGATAAACCCATTATAAAGTCAAAAAAAATCTTAAGTCAAACTATCATAAATTGGGGACTGATGAATTTTTAAAATGTTATTTCTTCTTTCCTCTTCTCTTCCAGTCTAACCAAATCTTCACCTTAGACCTCTCAAATGCTTCCATTTTCTTGAGTGCTATCATTTTTTTTTTTTGGAGTTGGAGTCTCACTCTGTCACCCAGGCTGGAGGGCAGTGGCATGCTCACAACCACCGCAGCCTCTAACTGCTTGGTTTGGCAATCCTTCCACCTCAGCCTTCCAAGTAGCCGGAACTACAAGTGCATGCTACCGCACCTGGCTTATTTTTTTATTTATTGTAGAGACGAGGTCTCACCAAGTTGCCCAAGCTGGTCTCGAACCCCTAGGCTCAGGCAATCCTCTCACCTCAGCCTTCCGAAGTGCTGGGCTTACAGGTTGAGCTACTGTGCCTAGTCTAAGACAAAAAAGCATTTTTTCTACTATAAACATCTCTTTCAGTTTTTAATATCCCAAGTTTATGAATTTTTGGAGGATCTAATATATGAAAATAAACTCTAGGACATACCAATAGAGTTCTGACTTAAAAGCAAATGAAGAGTCGTCTCATTTCCAAGATGTACTAGAAGGGTCATTTTCTTGAAGGATAAATTAACATTCCTATTTATATAGCTGACCTCCGCAAACATGGCAGACATGAGAATTTCAAATGATTTTCACTCTATTTCAGCTTTAAGTTCTGTTTGAGTTGCAAAAGAACAGCCTGTCCCTAATTTTCCCAACCAGAACAACAAGAGAAGATCAGTACTCCATGCTGGTTGGTAGTACTTTAAATCTAAAACGTTTCAGAATCTAAGGCAATTCAGATTGCACAGCTGTCTACTCAGGAGTCCCGTTAAACTAACTTTAAAAATTCCTAGAAGAATTATAGGAATTATTATAAGCAATTGGCTATTCTGGCTTTTTTAGTAAAAGAATTTTAAATGAATGCAAAATTATATAAGCTATACATTGTTTGGATTTTTAAAAACTCTATTAAACTTTTAGATGGTTGTGAATATGAGGACTGGAATAATTAAAAGTCAACTCCAGCTGATTAATAAATACATGGAAAAGTGGGGGAACTGATCTCAAGAGCTCTTCTATTTTAAAGAGCGCTTCACTTGAGGGACAAACACTAGAAGATACAGTCATTGCTGGACAACAAAAATCACATGTCAGAGTCTGTCAAGTAATTTTATGAGAAAATAGAATGGATTTTCAGTTTTTAAATGAATGTAATGCCCAGCAATTTCATCACCTACCTACATTTAAAGCCAGGAGGCAATACAGAAACTAAAAGGAATCATAAATTTACAAAAATATGTTTGCACTACATTATCCAACACTTGTACTGGCAACAATATTACTTTAGATATTTCGACATATAGTTCTAAAGAGTAAGTTCTGCAGATGAACTTCTAATTTGTCATATTTTAATTAACAAGATATTACCTTAGTCATGTTACCAAAAGATTTAATTTTCAAAATGGTAACTCAAGTTGCTTGTTGCTCTGCTGTAAAAACTACAAACAATGGAATTATAATACCTCTTATAGCTCATCTTAAATAACTTAATTTAAAAAATCTAAATATAAGTATCTACTGGGGGTGCCAAAAAATGTAAACACATCTTAAGAAGTGTTATCTATGTATTACTTTCGAAGTTGAATTGAATGATGAAAGCAATGTATAATTGCAGAAGTCAAACGTGACTTGTATTCATCTTTTGTTATCAATATATATTAAGTAGTCCAATTTTAATACAGTTTTTTCCTTTCTTAAGATGTGTATGCATTATTTGGCACACTCAGTATATATGTGTATATATATGGGTGCATATATGTGTGTAAATATATATGTGTATATATATAGAAAGAGAGAGAGAGAGAGAGAGAGGTGTAGGAGGACAATATTAGGGCTGCCTCAACCTCCTGGGAAATCCTTTTGCCTCAGCATCCTGCTAAATCAACATATTTTTAAAGAAAATAAAAATAGTTCCTATGAGATACTGTCTACTTTTTTTTTTCATTTAAACAAGAGAGAAGAGAATGGAAAAAAGTTTTAAAATTCATCTAATCTGTTTCTTTAAATTATATGAATGGCCACCTTCCTTCATTGAAAAAGGAATTGCTTCTTCTTTTATAAAACTCCTCTGCAGAAGAATATATTTTACTGGTATTTTTTTCAAAACATGATTAGAAACAACTAGCTCTTGATTTGATAGTTTTTTTGTTTTTTGGTTTTTTTTTGAGTTGGAGTCTCACTCTGTCGCCCAGACTGGAGTGCAGTGGCCGCTCCCGGCCACCGCAGCCTCGACCTGCTGGGCTCCGGCGATCCTTCCGCCTCAGCCTTCCAAGTAGCCGGAATTACAGGCATGCGCTACCACGCCCGGCTGATTTTTTGGTTTATTGTAGAGATGAGGTCTCGCTGCCCAGGCGGGTCTCGAACCCGCGGGCTAAGGCAATCCACTCACCTCAGCCTTCCAAAGGCGCGGGATTACAGGCTGAGCCACTGAGCCCGGCAGTTTTTTTAAATTAAATATGATAGTCCTACTTACAAAAAATCTTAATTTACATCTTTTACCCATGTACTATAAGACTGAAACTAGCCTTAAAACATAAAAGTCCTATTTTCATTTCAAATTGTGTTGAATTCTTGTAACCATCTTTTTGTCTATAGGCTTCCATAACTGTTCTTTGGTGGAAATTCACTTATCTCACTTAGGTTTTCCTCAATTCTTTCTCTGCCAAAGCCTTTAACATGTGTCATTTCCTGGCTTCTTTATTTCTTCTATGCCATTAAATCAAAATGCCATTTGACATAATCTCAGGTCCTTGAATATAAAGAAAAAACGGAAGCAACAAATGTAAATTCTGAGCCCACTGTGCACCATACCCTGAGCCAAGTATTTACATTTTATTCAACAATAATCTTTGTGGCCCTGCAAAATTCACATGTTGAAACCTGTTTCTCAATGTGATAGGTTTAAGAGATGGGACCTTTGAGAGGTGATTAGATCATGAGGGTGGCGCCTTCAGGCATAGGATTAGTGGCTTTATAAAAGAGGCACAAGGTGGCTTGCTTACTCCTTCCACCAAGTGATGTTACAGTGAGAAGACATTCACCCATGAAGGAAGTAGGCTTCACCAGAACCTGACCATGCTGGCACCCTGATCTTGGACTTCCCAGTCTCCAGAACTGTGAGAAATAAATTTCTGTTGTTTATAAAGCCACCCAACCTATTTTGTTAGAGCAACCCAAATGGACTAGGACACACTACAACACCAGTTTGATAAAAAGCAAAACAGACTCAATAAGGTTAAATAACTTGTCCAAGATCAGTAGAATTCAAAGGTAAATTCATGCTCTTTTTCTCTTGTGTATTTTGCCATTTCTCACTATTCACTGACATTTACATATGGGAATCAGAGTTTCTCATTCAAGATGCACAAATATGCCCGTAAAAATAAGGCCAATGAAGTATACAAGAAAGATCCTAGTCACTGGAAATTGTATCTGCTAGAATTAAACTCAGCTGTATGTGACAAACCCAAAATAACAATGATGTAAATACAAGTTTAGTCTGTCTCTCAGAAAATAAGTTAAGTTGGGTAATCTAGTCCTAGTATGGCAATTCTACAAAGTAATCAAGGATCCAGCCTCCTTTTACCTTAGTTAGGTAGTGCAAGTCTCATCCCCATGGTCCAAAATGGCTGCCAGAGCTCCAGTCATCATGTGTGTTCAGAAAGCAGGATGAGAATAAGGAAAAGAAATATGATATCCTTTCCTTTTAAGGGTATGCCTCAGAAGTAATTCTCAGCACTCCAACTTCCTCCCACTAGAAGAACTTATTACAAAGACTCACCTGACAACAAAGGAGGTTGGGAAATGTAGGTTTTCTGACTAGGTGGCAATGTGTTGAGTTAGAAACCAGAGTTGTGTTATTACTAAAACGGAAGGTAAGAATGGGAATTTGGAGGCAACTACATGAACCTTCCACAACAATTTGCATGTATTCTCCAATTTATCTGTAATATATTATCAATTTTTTCAAGCAAATGAGAGGTAACAGAGACTGACAGATCCAGTATTTTTTCTTAGGAAGAATATAATACATCATTAGATTCATCTTATTATAGGCAAACAAATAAATGTGGTTTTACATTTTAAGAAATTATTTTCAACATTTATATATAAAGAATCACCTTA
Organism: Carlito syrichta; assembly: GCF_000164805.1. NCBI lineage: Eukaryota > Metazoa > Chordata > Mammalia > Primates > Tarsiidae > Carlito > Carlito syrichta. The sequence continues at coordinate 111,353 of NW_007249306.1, read as the reverse complement.
TCTATCAAACAAAATCAAGTGGGATTTGTTTCATAAAAGGTAATCTTTTTCCAAGTTCTACCAATGGGGGGTGGCCACTGAGTTTAGAGGGCTATTTATCATCTTAAAATTATTCTAACATCCAAAGGTCATGAACAAATAACAATAGAGAATCCAGAAGAAAACGCAAATATTAATAAGGAATCAAATGTGAAAAGTGTCTCAACAGTTAAAGTAATCTAGGCCCAAGTATTTATACAGAATTACAATACTCATCAAGAATTTTATAGGTAAGTTAAAATTTTAGAACACTATCAGGTAACAGGTCCATCTGTAATTTGAACATAAGTGGACCTTCGTGGTCCCTGCTATCAGTGTTTTCTCCTAGAAATCAGTCTTTTATGGTGAAACATTTGAGAAAAACATGAACATGACTTCAAAAGCAGTTTCGCAGACTTTTACAAAAGTTTTTTGGGAAGATACAGGAAGGAATCATTACCCCCCCCCAGATGTTCTTAAAATTCTCTATATTTTTTTCCCTAATGCTCCATGGCCCATGACATTTACCCCACCTTACTCTCTCATCAACTTTATCAAAAACTTTCCCAGCTTCCCACAATCATTTTCCACAATTCAACTGACTGCATTTGGTTAGAAAAGCCAAACAGTCCCAGCAAAAGAAAAGCAGGTCATATGTGTCATTCCATAAGCAGGTTCTTGAGGGTTCTCATCTCAGCACTCCCAACACACACACACACACACACACACACATGCACACACACGCACACGCACACACACGCACATGCACACACAATCCTTAAATTTTTCCCATGATAAAGTGATGCAACATCTACTAATTCATCTAAAATCAAGATATCAAAACTTTTCCTTCTTCATGTAACTGTGAAAAGTTATTAGATAAATTTCCTTAGCTCCCTACAACACTAAATGCAAAACTAAACGTTTTGCACCAGTCTCTTCAAACTCTTTATATGGTTCTATTTTATGTTAGTATATCGTGTCATTCTTTAGACATTCTTTTAAAGACTGTGATTAAAATATGAGACTCAATTAAACACAGAAATATCATCATCAAAATGTATTTGCTACAATAGTCTTACTTGCCATAACAAAGAAAGATTTGGGTTGGGCACAGTGGCCACACCTGCAATCCCAGCACTTTGGAAGGCCAAGGTAGGCAGATTTCTTGAGCCTAGGAGTTCAAGGTCAGCCTAGGCAAGACAGAAACCTTGCCTGTACAAAAAGTCAAAAACTTAGCTGGATATGGTGGTGTGCCACCTGTAGTCCCAGCTACTCAGGATGCTGAGGTAGAAAGATCACCTGAGACCAGGAAGAGGAGGCTGCCATGGACCATGTTGGTCATGATCATGCCATTACACTACACCCTGGGTGACAGAGTGTGACTGACTCAAAAATATATATATTTGGATACTGACAATATTATGTGTCTATTTTTTTTCAAAATTAGGAAACACTATTTATTAAATAAGCTGGGTATTTGAAGATTTAGTCTACCTGACGATCTACTTGATCGTCTAAGCAATCTTTCAGTCCTTTGAGAGGCACACAACATAACGGTTAAACAATGGGATCTGAAACTGTAGTCACTGATTAAGACATAACATCACCACTTACAAACTATGTGACCTTAGGCAATTTACTTACTGTAACTCAGTCTCTCCGTTTGGAAGATAGAAATAATAATACCTACCTCTTAGAGTTGTTCTGAATATTAAATAAATTATTATGTGAAAAATAGGTTTAAACAGTACCAAATCATGGAACCACTCAACAAGTGTTGCCTGTTACTAGGTACACACAGACTTAAAGACGGAAACAACAGATATTGGGAACTCCAAAAGTGGGAAGAGATGAAGGGAAGCAGGATCCTATGTTCACTTTTTGGGTGATGGGCTTACTAGAAGCCCAAACTCCAGCATCACCCAATATACCCATGTAACAAACCCGCACATGTGCCCTCTGAATCTAAAATAAAATCTAAAAAAAAAAAAAAAGTGTTGTCTATTATTATTTCTCACTATCACTAAAAAATAGTTGTAGGGTAGCAGATAACATATCAAAGCAATTGGGAATATAAATTAAAGTTGGGATCTAAAACAGTCAGTTTGAGTCTAACTTGATAGTCAGCATTTTGTTTTCAATATAAACATTAAGCTCACTATAAATGCAAAAGAATTCTGACAGTTCAAAGTTCTGTTCACTGTGTATTACCATTCATGTGTAATTTTGTATAAGGAACTAGAAACTAAGAAATGTGCAATGACAATTGATTTAGAGATTCTTACTTCTTCTAAACCCTCTATATTCTTAAATTGTTCTACACATGTTTTCATACTTCTCATTTCTGCTGGACAAGTAATCTCTCAACTAAAAATTAAATTGGCAACAAATGAGAACATAATGAAGAGAGAAATGTTATTTTAAAAGCAGGCACCCCTTGAAAAAACTTCTTGAAAGCTACTGAACTTTTAAAAACAAAGAACTACTCTCAGAATTGCATCAGATTTTAAAAAGCAGCCTGACTTAAAAAAGGAAGAACAGAGGAAAAAGTTACCTGATATTTCTTCAGTAATGTGTACCCACCAAAAAAGAATGCAATACAAATTACATCATCACTTAAATTCATTGTATGCTATTTAAAAAGTGACTCCATTATATTCTCACCCATTAAACTTTGGTTGTTTGGCATTTCTCCACGAAATATGACACATTTAACATTTGCTCACATTCACAAGCATGTATTTAGTATTCATTAATTTGAATAAATTTCTAGAGCTACAAGTTTTATGATCTAACTAGTCTTATGCAAGAGTACCAGAAACTTTCACACTATAAGCTATGTTACTTAATTAAAGCCAATTAAACATCCTCCTTTACAACTAAATCATCAATTTTAAATGGGCAGTAGATTAGGTAATGATTTGCAGGTGAAAGTAGTTCCATAGTAGCAGTTCATTCCCTTCAGTAAGGATCACGTTAGTGGATAAGAAAAAATCTCTTAAGTTAGTTGAAAAACTTGAGTTAAGAATCTATTCAGGGATATTTAGAAGAGGTATTGGAACAGAAGTGTAATGTTATCAATTACTGAAAACTGTTTAAATAGCCAAAAGATAAGCTTGTATCAATAAAACTATTTTAAATATAAACAGCCTACTAAGTGATTAAGCAGATCCAGCAAAAACTCTTAAATACAACGGTTTTTCGTGGCATCATATACATTTTCTACCTCAAATAAAGGTTAACACCTGCTTCCTAGGATAATTCTGAAGACCATGTAAGATACTGTGTGTAGCTAAATTTCCTCTATCCAATCCTCAATTTCCACAGGAGTCAGCCAACAGAGGAAAACAAAGTCAAAAAATAACAACTGTTAAGTCAAGTAATATTACTCTGTTTTATAGAAACTACTAAAAATTCACATACATAGCATCTGTATTAATTTTTATAATCCAAAAAATAAAAATAAAAAGTTCCAGAAGTAGTCTATCCAAAATTGTGATTTTAAATCATCTTACTTGAGATTGGATATTAGCATTAGAGAGGCATTCCCTACAAGCTACCCAAAAATAGTTAACCTAAAATGTAATCAATTAAAACTATGTTGTTCTCTTACATATTACACTGCTATTAAAGCAGCGTACATGCTAAAAGAAGATGATATTTTAAAAAGGATCAGCATAGCCATGGATGGCATAGCTGGAATGATGCGCATATATATATGCACACATACACACATTTATGCATGTATGTGTATGTATATACATATCTCTGTTGACTTAATATTTTAGTGTTTCCAACAATGGAGGGCACTTGGATCTCAGGTCATGATTCTTAAGAAATAGCTCCCAAGTAGAAAGGGATAATGCTACAGGCCGCAAGAGCCTGCCCAAAACACAACACAATCATAACTATTCCTGTATTCCAAACTTGAGTTCAACAAGTAAAATTCTCATTTGTAATTAGGCTATCAATTTGTAAATAGGCAGTACTAACAAGACCCAGACACACTGATTAATCTAAGAGTGGACATATGATCCATTCAGAAACTCTGGGAGAGATCATATGGTTTCTGGTGGATATCAAGTCAGGCTTATTCTGAGTTCTTCTGTGAAAAGACCAGGTTAAGTCTGAATCTCCTGATCAGTATCTTTGCTCCAACACGGAAAAAGCCTAGAGGACTGTGAAATCATCTAAGAGGAAAACATCACAGATGATTAAAGAGATGGTGAACATGGATATGCATATGTGTGAAACCAAATCTATCCTTTGCACTTTCACTTACAAGTTATTTTTGGTGGGATCTGTGCTATTTCAAATCAAATAAAGTAGACATGATTTGTGATTCTATGCCCACCAGTGATCTGTGTGATGTAAAACTGTGATTCAGTTTTCTCACCTATATTTTACACAGATGATAATGCTTATAAACAAACTCCAGGATGGCAGATATACAGAGACAAGCATGTCCACACATGTTTATTTTTTATGTATTCTTAACTTAAGTAAAAAGTAAAAACAGAAGTCCTTTGGTACAACTGACTTACAGAATTACAATATTAAGAAAACAGACATAGTTCAGAAACCACATATATTTGAAGAAACAAACACAAAAGCATTTCAGTGTTGGGTATTATTTTAGCATGCACTGTTACATCACTAAAACAACAATTCTTGTCCTTAAAGGCTTAAAAATAATAGCAGGGACCAAAAAGTCCCTCAGATGATAATAAATGTCATTCTACCTTCAGTACTGACAATTTTTGTTTTTCATTTTTTCTTTAAATTTTCTTTCCAAAAAAACTATCTATAAAGGAACTAGGAAGCAGGATTCATTTGTTGTTGTCATCTGGCATGAAACAAGGGAATTCTTCCAAGCATACTAAGTCCCAGTGAACAAGCCTTCAAGTTGGTATCAATGAAATGAAAATAAAGGTAAGGAGCTTGCTGTTGTGGCTGCACAAGGCTTCAAAAATAAGAGCAATAAAATTAAATTTTATGCAGAAACAAGAAAAAAAACTGAAGAGTCAAATGGCAAAGCTCAAGTGCCAAAAGGAAGGTGTTTTTAGCAGTAGTATTCTGTGACAAGAAAAAACAAGCTGACCAGAAAGGTGGCTGCTGCAAGAGTGTTTTAGCTGCAAAGACCATTTATAGTCATTTGCCCTGCATGAGGTTGGCCCTTTCCCTCAACCCCAATTAAGAATAAGAAATCCTGTTTCATTTGTCCTTTAACATTTCTAACCCAAAACTCTTATGATGAACTCATTTGAACATATCTAAGTTTTCTGGCTAAATATTAAATAAGTAATAATCACTCTCTTCACACATCAATTTTTTTCTGTGCCAACAAAAACATGTTTAATCTTGCCTGTAAAAAATAGATACCATAGTCTATTCCAAAATCCATGAAAATCACTATTGTTATGGTCTGAACTTCTATATCTCCTCAAAATTCATATGTTGAAATCCTAACCCCCAAAGTGATGGTAGAAAGTGGAGCATTTGGAATGTGATTAGGTCACAAGGACAGACTCCTCATGAGTGAGTACCCTTAAAAAGAGGCCCCAGAGAGGCCCATCACTCCCTCCATCAGGTGAGGACACAGCTAGAAAGTGGGTCCTCCAAACAGTACTGAATCCACTGATATCATGATCTTAAACTCTTTCCCAGCCTTCAGAACTGTGTAAAATAAACTTGTTGCTTATAAATCATCCAGTTTATGGTGTTGTTATACTAGTAGGCTGAGCAGACTAAGCCTACTATACTAGTAGGCTGAGCAACTGTGATAAAGAAGTAATATATTTAGTTAATATCACAAGTTTGGAGAAAGAAACATAATAATTTTAATGTAGAAAAATATTCAATGTTGCTATTACATTTTTTGCTGCACTCAGCGTGTGTGTGTGTGTGTGTGTGTGTGTGCGCGCGCGCGCGCGCAAACATGTATTTAGTTAATGGGAAAATAATTAGGAATAAGTAAATTTACAACATGCAATTCTCATTAGAGTATTAAACTCGTCACACTTCACCCACACTAAATGAGCTAATATATGCTTCTGGAAAATAAAGGCACTGGGTTGGCATGTAATCCTTAGGGTCTCTTGAAGGACTCACAATATTCCTATTACTCCAGGCCTTTCTTGCTGGCCCCATGTCTTCCACCCTCAACCGAAACACCTGTACCTGTTTCTAAAATGAAACCAAACTATAAAATATTAATATTATTCATGAATTGCCTTAAAAAATACTCACCCATGCTACTATAGGGCTTCTGAGAAGGCAATTATTTTAAAGACTAGAATTTGGATTTCTTAAGTGCCTCTTATTAAAGGAATCTAAAGTACTTCAACAAACTAAGGTTAATCATGTACATGAGTGTTACTTGCTCCCTCTTGAGTCACGGGGTGGACTGACTAACCCATTTACCCAATGTAATGAGGAGTTTGAAGTCAAAATATATATCTGAACACCTTGTGTCCCTGCTCTCATCAAGGATCTATTTTCCCTGAACAAAAATCCAATTTACACAAAAAGAAAATCTCAGATGTTAAAAGTCTATGGGTTAAGAGTCTACGCCTTTATATGTAAGCCACCCTTCCTCTTTGAGATATGGAATATCTAATAATAGTAATTATATCAGCAAATACATTGCACTTACCAAGCATCTGGAATTCTTCTAAGTGCTTTCCACATACATTAACTCATTCAATCCCCATAACAGCTCTATAGGTAGGTGCTGTTATTACCCTCTTTTACAGATAAGAAAACGGAGGCACACAATTAACTTGCCCATGGTCACAGCAAATAAGCAGCAGAGTCAGGAGTCAATGCAGTGGTTTAGAGTGGTTTGGCTCTAAGCCACTCTACCATATGCTGCTTAGGGTAAAGGGCACATAAAAATTCCCTTTCTCTTCACTGTCCCATTTCCTTATGCTAATTTGTTCATTTAGCCGAAATTTAATTGCAGCTAAATGAACAAAGTATATGCCTGGAACTAAGATCACTAGTTTAAAGAAAATCACACAGCCATGTACACACATAAAACAATTTAAGAACAAAAAAAAAAGTACTTAGAATACTATCCAGTGTAATATTGTGAAATTTTTTTTTTTTTTTTTTTGAGTTGGAATCTCACTCTGTCGCCCAGACTGGAGTGCAGTGGTCACTCCCAGCCACCGCAGCCTCGACCTGCTGGGCTCCGGTGATCCTTCTGCCTCAGCCTTCCAAGTAGCCGAAATTACAGGCGTGCGCTACCACGCCCGGCTGATTTTTTTATTTTATTGTAGAGATGAGGTCTCGCTGCCCAGGCGGGTCTCGAACCCGTGGGCTCAGGCAATCCATTCACCTCAGTCTCCCAAAGGCGTGCGATTACAGGCTGAGCCACCGAGCCCGGCTATAATGTGAATTTATTTAAAAACTTTTGGTCCACTTTTTATCCATTTGGTATTCCGTATCTCCCTGACTTTCTCAGTGCTAATTATTCACCTGAAGGAAAGAGTGGAACAGAAAATAAACAATAATCTTTGGCAGCATTTTCATTTCCTAGTGCTAAGGAAGAATAAGACCAATAAAGAATCTCAGTCCTGCAAAAAAGGGAATTATTTTCTAGACCATCACCAATCGCCATCACCAAAAAGACTAAGTGTAAGCCCAGAATTTCGTCCATCTTTGATTCTTATTTAGCATCATTTTCAATATATGATTTGCAAGATGAAATACTTTGTTCAGGATTAAGTAGCTGGGTCATAATAGACACATGCTCTGGTTCTGTTAATCAGTACTTTTTTTTTTTATTTTTTTGAGTTGGAGTCTCACTCTGTCGCCCAGACTGGAATGCAGTGGCCGCTCCCGGCCACCGCAGCCTCGACCTGCTGGGCTCTGGCGATCCTTCCGCCTCAGCCTTCCGAGTAGCCAGAATTACAGGCACGTGCTACCACACCCGGCTAATTTTTTTTAATTGTAGAGATGAGGTCTCGCCTGCCCAGGTGGGTCTCGAACCCACGGGCTCAGGCAATCCACTCACCCCAGTCTCCCAAAGGCGCGGGATTACAGGCTGAGTCACCGAGCCCAGCTAATCAGTACATTTTAAAGCATTTAAGAATCACTTGGGATATTACAATTTAAAGACAAAAAAAAAGAGGGAGAGAGTTTCATTTTGAGAATCCAATTTAAAAAAACAAAACAAAAAATGCTACTGAGGCCTCATCCAGAGTGTCTAATTTAATTGAGCACTGGGCATTGGTCGCTTTAAAAGTTTTCCAAGTAATTGCAACATGCAGTCATGCTTGAAAGGTGCTGTTTAAATGCCACCCAAAGCGTCTTAAAACTTTTATACAGATATAAACCCCCTGAGAATCTAACTTAAAATGCAGATTCTGATTTAAAAGGTCTAGAGAAGGCCCTGAGATTTTGTATTTCCAATATGCTTCCAGGCAATGCTGATGGTGCTTGTCTATGGACCACACTTTTGAGCAGCAATGTTTTATCCCTTCCTCAATAAATTATTACAATAAATATTAAAGATGAGAAGGGGCCAGATGTGTTAGCTCACACCTGTAATCCCAGCACTTTGGGAGGCTGAGGCAGGAAGACTGCTTGAATCCAGGAGTTAAAGACCAGTCTGAGCAACACAGAGAGAACTTGTCTCTACAAAAACATCAAAAAATTAGCCAAGTGTGGTGGCATGTACCTGTAGTCTGGCTACTCAGGAGGATGAGGCAGAAAGATCACCTGAGCCCAGGAGGTCAAGGCTGCAGTAAGCCATGATTGTGCCACAACATTCCAGTCACAGAGATCCCAACTCAAAAAAAAGTGAGGAGGAGTGGAAAGGTCTCATAATTCAAGGAAATGCAGAATTTTTTTATGTAAAAGAGATACCTATTTTTGACAAGCAACTTGAAAAAAAAAGAAATGATTTTAGAACACAGGGCTGTTGGGCTGTTGTGAACTAAACGAGTTAATATGCATTAAGCATGATGGACTGTTACCCAGAGTCAGTACTCATTAAGAATTAGTTATTTCATTACTATCTTAGAAAAACAAGTAGCAAATGATGATTAGCCATATCAATAAAACTGAATGCAGATATATAATTGCTTTCTAGAAAAATATGGCTTCTATTGTTCACAGTCACTATATTATTGCCAAGCTCTCCTATACTTTAGACCATATGTAAATACTAGCTCATAGTCAAAATGTGTGCATCTGCTACCAAGGTGTCTGAGATCTGCTTTATAATACTTTGGCAAAGAAAAAAGGAGTAAAGAAAATGTAATTAAATCTCCACAGTTAACCTGCAGGATAGGTAGATGGGGTTAGCTGTCCTCTTCTCTTAACTTCTACCTATATTTGACATTTTTCAAAATAAATTTTAAATGTTCTGGTTTTTAATCCAGTCTTACCATTTATTAGCTCTGTGATCATTAGCAAATAATTTAACTCTTCTGATTCACACACTTCAGAATAGGCTTCCATATTAATTTCCTCATATGATTATCTTGGGGATTAAGAGAAACAGCATTTGTACAAAGAACTGATACCAAGTAGGTCTCAGTATAAAGATAAATTTAATTTTAATCCAAATGGGACCAATTTTAAGAAAAGCAAAAAGAATGATAAAGTGTTTCTAAAACTGAAACAGGCAAGTCTGTGAAGACTGAAGACAATATGCAATAATCCTTCCATTTCAGTTCTTTCTATTGTCTCTTTAACATTCAATGCCAGATTCCATCAGATAGCATTCAATAAAGTCTCCAAAATGCTATATCCTGAGATAAATTCATGAAAAGGTTTCTTGCATAACACAAATCAATTAAGAGTAGCCTAAAGACAAACACCACATATAGCTGCTATTCCACTGCCCTGTCTACAAGTAACAGCTTTTCCTCTTACTCCCTTTGCAAAAAATGCCTGAACAGGAGCTGGGGATAGCAGTTCAGGAGGCAAATAACCTCTTAAACACAGACAGGTCAAATAACCAAAAGCAAAAGATCACTTCTGATGCTATCTCTTCATAAGACAGGAGTTCAAATAAGAACAGATAGTGCCATTAATATCTGTACCATAACTACATAATCATTTCAATATATACATTATTGCTGATAATTTTATCATTCAGAAAATAAATCATTCACAAAACCTCATAGTTGGAAACCCTGTGAAGAAGGGCACAGTTTCATCCACATGGTCACAGTACACAGCACAACACAAGAGTGAAAGGGAAAGTATTATTTAAAATAGTGGGTGTACAGGAAACAATATACGCACATTTCATTTCTTAAGAGCATGAAGAAGTAACAGAATTTTACTTCTGTCCACAACAACTGAATTCTAATCAATACCGTGATTAAATGGGACTCAGGCATACCCTTCTTCCACAACAAAAAATTCTAAAGCCTGGAATGTTCTACACATATGCTAACATCTTTCATTAGCTCAAGAAAGAACAAAAACGGTGAATTCAGAATTTAGATTTACCAGGAGAATTCTCAAAAAAAAGTGCTAAAAGTTACTAATCTTCTACTTTAAAATTACACCATTAAAACACAAATTAAATCCACATTTGTTTAAAAAAAAAAAAAAGGACTCCAAGCAGCTCTCTTGTAGATTTTCTCATCATATATAAAACCACTTGAATATTTAATTAGCTATTTTGCTGAGATAATCCTATTTGAATACATACTTAACTGATTTTTCTCTATACTTATAACGTTCAAATTGTCTATGTATGTAGTAATAAAAAATGGCATAATCATATCTCAGCATCAATTCCTTTATGAGGTAGAGCTTATTTCTAAATTGATATAAGCACACACAGCAGCAAAGCTGTAATGTTCTTCCGGGCTATAAAAGCCTCTACACGTCAATAAATATAAATTAACAAAACAAGAACCGTCAACAAAACATCCTAGTTGTATTCCTATTTAAGAATAAAAATTAGTCAGAAATTTTCACTTACATGCTAATGAAGACCTTAAAAACAATCAAAAGAAGTCATATTTGATATCTAAGAGTCAAAATAAAAATCACAGAAAGGGAAAAGGAAGAAATAGAAAATATACACCCAAACTGATTTCAGCAGGGAAGAAACTCTGCCACATGCAGACAGAGGTTATTCACCATGAAATAGGGTGAAGTAAGAGACCCAATATGAAACTGGAGCTCCCTGAATTTACAGACCCAAGGAATCCAGGCAAAGTGCTAAATCTTCCCATACGCCTAAGCCTATGACCTGCAACTACTTCAACCACAGAATTTCTCAAAGGAAATCAAACTAGGTTCAGCTGAATCAGAAATATGTTTAGCAATCGTGTAGACAAAGAAATAAATTATAAATTTCTCCAATCACTTGCCACAGGAGAAGCATTAAAATTCAGAATCACCATCTTTTTTCTTTTAAGCAATTTATTTTAAACAATCAATTTATAAAGTATAACTAGGCTAGCTCTAAACATTGCAAATAATACAGAATAGTTAAAAGTGGTAAATGAAAAATTCTAACTGCAAAACAATTCACATTTGCATCTAAAATGTTACAATGAAACCACATAACTCCCTCCTCAAAATGTTTCATGTGATGTCTCCTTGAAGTGGCTTTCATTTTGTTATGTGTGGCTTCTTTTATTTGCTTTAGCAACAAAAATACGAAAACGAATACAGGCATACCTCATTTTATTGTACTTTGCTTTATTATACTTTGTAGATACTGCTTTTTCTTAATAAACAAATTGAAGGTTTGCAGCAACTCTGCCGCAAGCAAGCCTACAAGTGCCATTTTCCAACAGCATGAGCTCATTTTGTGTCACTGTCATATTTTGGTAATTCGCACAGTATTTCCATCTTTTTCATTATTATAGTATCTACTACAATGATCAGTGATTTTTTTTTTTCTAATCCTAGGTTTCTTCTCAGGGACAATAAGTGGTCTTTGATGTTACTATTGTAATTGTATTCAAGCTCCACAAATCATGCCCATATAAGACAACAAACTTAACTGATAAGTGTGTGTGTTCTGACTGCTCCATCTACTAGCTAGTTTCCTCCAGCCTTCCAATTCCCTATTGCAACAATATTGAATTGATAACCCTACACGGCCTCTAAGTGTTCAAGTAAAAGATGTGTAAGTCTCTCACATTAAACAAGAAGCTAGAAATGATTAAGCTAAGTGAGGAAGGCATGTCGAATGCTGAGCTAGGCCAGAAACTAGGCCTTCTGTGACAGCCACGTTGTGAGTGAAAAGGAAAAGTTCTTAAAGAAAATTAAAAGTGATACTCCAGATAAGAAAGAGAAACCACCTCATTGCTGATATGGATAAAGTTTTAGTGGAATGGATAGAAGCTCAAACAAGCCACAACATTCTCTGCTTAAGCCAAATAATAAAGCCTAATAATCCAGAGCAAGGACTTAACTCTCCAATTCTATAAATGTTGACAGAGGTGAGGAAGCTACAGAAGAAAAGACGGAAGATAACAGAGGATAGTTCATGAAGCTCAAGGAAAAAAAGTCATCTCCATAATATGAAAGTGCAAAATAAATCACCAAGTGCTAATGCAGAAGCTGTAGCAAGTTATCCAGAAGATCTAGTTAAGATAAATGAAGGTGACTACAGATTTTCAGTGGTGACAAAACAACCGTCTATTGGACGAAGATGCTATCTAAGACTTTTTCACAGTAGAGAGGAGTCCTCAATGGCCTCCAAATTTCAAAGGATAGAGTGACAATTTTATTAGGGCCTAATGCAGGTAGTGACTTTACATTGAAGCCAATGTTTATTTACCATTCTGAAAAATCCCAAGGTCCTTAAGAATTATGCAAATCTACTCTGTCTGTGGTCTAGAAATGGAACAAAGTCTAGATGACTGCACATCTGTTTACAGTGTGGTTTGCTGAATATTTTAAGTCCACTGATGAGACTTGCTGCTCAAAAAAAAAAATAATAGATCCCTTGCAAAATATTATTGTTCATTGAAGTATGCCTAGTCACCCAAGAGCTCTAATGGAGATATATAAGGAGATTCATGTCTTCATGGATCAAAGACTAATTTCAATTTTCAAGTCTTATTATTTAAGAAACACATGTTGTAAGCTATAGCTGCCAACATAATTCCTCTGATGCATCTAGGCATAGTACATTGAAAACCTTCACCACTGTAGATCACATTAACATTTGTGATGTATGGGAAAAGGTCAACATATGAACAGGTGTATGGAAAAAGCTGACTTTGAGGGCTCAAGACTTCAGTGGAGGAAGTAACTGAAATGTATTAGAGATAGCAAGAGAACTAGAATTACAAGTGGAGCCTGAAGATGGAATTGCTGCAATCTCATGACAAAATTTTAACAAATGAAGAGTTGCTTCTTATGGATGAGCAAAGAAAGTGTTTTTTTGAGATGGAATCTACTCCTGATAAAGATGCTGTGAACATCTTTTAAGTAACAGCAAAGGATTTAGACCACAAACTTAGTCGATAAAGCAGCAGCACTCCAACTCACTGAAGGCTCAGACAATATTAGCACTTTTTAGCAAAAAAAAAAAAAAACTTTTAATTAAGGCATATATATTGTTCTTTTAGATATAACTCTACCGCACTTAACAGACTACAGCACAGAAGCATAACTTTTATATGCAATGCAAAAGCAAAAAAAATTTGTGACTTGCTTTACTGCAATATCTGCTTTATTGCAGTGGTCTAGAACCAAACCCACAATATCTCCTAGGTATAACTATATAAAAAAGCAAAGTCTCTACAATGAAGGCCAACAGGGTACAATAACCAGCACTAGATTTTTTTCATAGTTTCAACCTAGAGAAAAAACTTAAGGTCCAATAAAAATGACTTATTTATGTAACTCACAGCATTCCTTTTTATGTTTTGGATTAGTTGATGTTGTAACACCATGATATGGTCAGTAATGCCAAATAAAGCCTAGTTCACAGCCCAGTCCCATTGCTGTAAGCCTCAGCTACCTATTTCTACAAAGGAGACAGAAATACTTGCCCCAGGAAAGTACTAGATTTTTTCCCCACATAAAAGGTCACTGATGTTCCACCAAAATGAATTCCAGCAGCAGTAATATTTTATATAAAACAAATCCCTAATCAAGTTTATTTTCTATCAATTCTCTAATACTACCTAGTGTATTTGGTCTCATCTTGCCCTCAAATTAGTGTTACAGTGTAAAAGCCCAGGGTCTGGAGTCAAGACTTGGAGTCCACACAGCTGCTCTACCACTTACTTACTAGGTGACTCTGTACAAGGTACTTAAAATGAGGTAATCCACGTGCAGGGCACAGAAAATGTTATTAACATTTTTTAGAATAGAAAGTACAAAAAAAAAAAATCAAAACCCTTTATGTCTTTTTTTTTTTTTTTTTTAGCAAGATCCTATAAGAAAGCACAGTAGCCTACAAATAAAATGTTCTCTTCAAATACAGGTGTGCTATATTGCTAAATACATGCCAAAAATAAACACATGAATAAACATTATTCCTGGAAAGTTCATTTCTTCCATGGCCTGAGAGCGTAAAAGATTAAAATAAAGATCAAAATAGGTGAAGACATTGGACCTTTTTTTAAAATTTATCATTCCAAAGTATGGGTATCAAAAGATATACCAATTAGGTAAGGTAAACATCAAGAACAATCACTGCTCAAGCACCTGTTTTTGCCCCCCCCCCCACAGAAGCCACAGCTTCTTATTAACACAGGTGAGAATTTTTCCCATATTACATATGCAGAACCCAATATAACAATTTGTGAATGCACTCATCCAAACTGACTGGCTCTAAAAATTAATTTAGTAGCCAGTCAAGTTTGGACAAAGGCCTAAACAAATCTACTAATGACATAAATTGAAGTAAACAACTAAAAAGAATGGATAAAAAAATCTGAATTTTAAAAAAAAGTCTAAAAAAGATATAATCAGAGGACAAGATTAGGAAGATTAAATCAAACTATAATGTCTGTGTTTGGAATTATAAAATAATTACAAAATCCAGAGAGAAGGAAACCTGGCTTATAAATTTACCACATGAAAATGTTCTGGGAAGGACAATGAAAGGTCAGGTATACCTTAAGTCAAAGTTTTAGAGAAAGTAACTCAATCTTTTGTGAAAAAACTGGAATATCTTCTTAAGTCAATCTGTTTTTAAAAAAATAATAATAACAATAATAAAGAATAATATGCCAGGCAATGAATAATACCTTACCCTCAAAGATTTACAATCAAGTAGAAAAAAAATATTGGAATGTTGGGGTACACTGTGGGTACACCCTTGTAGTACAACTCTTTACCAAGTAGTAGTAAAGACAGCTATGTCTAATGGGTTCAGAGTTTTGCACAAGGGAGAGATATCAAAAGCATTCCACGCAGAGGCAAAGCAAATGAAAAGCATGAAAAATCTCGTTTAGATTTTTTTTTTCCCCCATTTGGTGTCTCACTCCATAGCCCAGGCTGGAGTGCAGTAGCATGCTCACGGCCACCCCAGCATCGACTTGCTGGGCTCAGGCAATCCTTTCGCCTCAGCATTCCAAGTAGCCTGAACTACAGGTGCGTGCTACCACACCCAGCTAATTTTTTTGATTTATTGTAGATATGAGGTCTTGCCAAGTTGTCCAGGCTGCTCTCAAACATATGGGTTCAGGTAATTCTCTCACCTCAGCCTCCCAAATTGCTAGGATTACAGGCTTGAGCTACCACGCCCAGCCTGGCTTAGATTTTTTAAGTAGTTTTGTCCAATCCAATCAACCTTTATTATATTCCAAACACATATAAACATTCAGAATACACATATAAATTTTAAAATGTTCTTCCTGTTCTCAAGAATTTAAATTCTAATAAACTGGAGACTTAAAATAAATTGAATGCAACATGACATACACTGTATTATTCATATTTTCAGAATTCATACAATAAGAGTCAAATTCCACAAAAACATATAAAGCTCCTGCAAATCAGTAAGAAAAAGATCAACAACCAAAAAGGGAATCAGAATAATCAGACGTTCATTTTAGAAATAGAATTCTAGTGACAATGAGAGAAAAATAGTATATGGGAGACAGCACGGTTGAAAGCAAAGACACTGATGTCGGGAGGCTCCTGTAGCACTCGGTTTGAAGTGTTTAAAGGCCTGAACTGAGTGACATGCTTAACTGACTGGTCAGGTGGTGGTAATATCACCCAGAACAGAAAACCCAGAACAGACACCTTACTTTATTTCCACCATACCCACCCACAGCAACTGTTTTATATGGGGTTTAAGAGACAGCCCAAGGGGTAACCCCTTCAGGTCCCCTCCCACTGTGGGAGCTTTTCTGTCCTCTCAATAAATCCTGCTTTCTCACTAAAAAAAAAAAAGAGAGAGAGACAGCTCAAGAGAAAAGACTAGGTTACAAACACAGATGTGCTAGTAATCAGTCTATAAGTAGTAATCAACACTATTAGTGTACAGAGACAAGACCGCATGAAAGAACTTATAAAGGAATAAAAGAATATTAACATTTAGAATTCAGTCAAGAGGAGCTGACAAGTCAAAGAAAAAGAAATCCATGAAAGCCAATGAGGACAATGTTTCAAGAAGAAAGAAGTGTCCTATCATGTCAAATATCACAGAAAACAGCAATTGGACAGCCTTTGCCAAACTGTATCACTGGAACAGCAGAGACTGTCAAGCTACTGTACAAGGGACCTGACAGTGGATAGGAGGTAAGGAAATACATAGTTTAATGCAAACTACTTCTAGAAGTAGAAAGCTTGGCTTTCAAAGGAACTGTCCAACAACAAAACCCTAATAACTAACATGTACTAAGGACTCTTTCTCAGCAAACACTAGACTAGGCATTTTAAACAAAATTCCTCTCATCATTACAACAACCTAGCGAAATTAGTGTTACACATCCAAATTTTACTAAGAAAAATGGATTCAATATCACCAGCTACATAACTTGCCCACGAACACACAGCTAGTCTATGACAATGCAGGATTTAAGTCCAGGTTTTGTCGAGCTGTAAACGAATATGCTTTCCACACCATGATGCCATCTCCTCACCACTGGAAGTACTGGGCAGGGGGAAGAGTGGCTTGCTAACCATCTAACAGTAACCTTTTTTTTAAAAAAAGATAATTGAACTAGTTTACTTCTAAGGTAATTTCCACTTTTAATAGCCCATGATTTCTTTCTTTTTTTTTAATTGGAGCCTCACTCTTGTCGCCCAGGCTGGAGTACAGTAGCATTCTCACAGCCACCACAGCCTCGACCTGCTGGGCTCAGGTGATCCTTCCACCTCAGTCTTCCAAGTAGCTGGAACTACAGACAAATGCCACCACATCTGGCTAGTTTTTTGTTTGTTTGTTTGTTTGTTTGTTTTAGAGAGAGGTCTCATCAAGTTGCTCAGGCTGATGTCAAACCCAGGGACTCAGGCAATCCTCTCACCTCGGCCTCCCAAAGTGCTGGGATTACAGGCTGAGCCACCGTGCCCAGCCATAGCCTGTGATTCCACTGCATATATTCTGCTCACAGATGAGTTAATTATATTTGCTACAGAATTTCAGATATAAATGCTCATCCCTCCATTTGAAGCATCTCTTATGTCATCATCATTTTAAAATAAGCTCAAGGTTCTAACAGTCCTCTCAAATTAATATTGTTATAAATATACATTGTATATACTATAAGCTCCCAAAGATTAACATCGGTTACTTTTATTTTTGCCAAAAATTAAAGGACAGTCTATGAAGACAGTTAATCACTCTCATTTCTAAACTCCCACAGCCTGTAGCATCTTCTCCTACTAGAATAATTATAATTTCCTGTGATTTCCTTTTTCCTCCGAGGCTGAACAGTAACCGTCAGATTGCCTACTTTATGTTAGGTCCTAAGAATGCAGTGCAGAGCCAGGCAAGCAATGGACACTAAATTCTGACACATACTTGGACAAGATGGAAGGATAGATGAGTAGATGAAGGGTTTGATAAGTCAAAGAAATATCTTTTCAACAGTCATTTTACACTCAACCAATTCATCTATTCACCAACTGGGAATTTATATCATGAAGGAGGCAGTATAGAAAATTGAGTGATACTTTTTTTTTTTTTTGAGCTGGAGTCTCACTCTGTCACCCAGACTGGAGTGCAGTGGCCACTCCCGGCCACCACAGCCTCGACCTGCTGGGCTCCGGCGATCCTTCCGCCACAGCCTTCCAAGTAGCCGGAACTACAGGTACGCGCTACCACGCCCGGCTAATTTTTTTTTTTTATTATTTACTGTAGAGATGAGGTCTCGCCAAGTTGCCCAGGCAGGCCTCGAACTCGTGGGCTCAATCTACTCACCTCAGCCTCCCAAAACACAGGATTACAGGTGAGCCACTGAGCCCGGCTGAGTGATACTTTCAAAAGGATGGGATATAGATCTAAAAAGAGGCATGAAAGTTCACTCTCAAAAAATGCTCCTAAATAACAAGATTTTCCCTAAATTCAACACTACCACAAGAGAAGAAAATTTAAATTAGTCAATTCAGGAAATTATGGTTCTTTTAAAGTAATCATCTCTTTATTATTTTTATTTTATTTCGAGTTGGAGTCTCACTCTATCGCCCAGGCTGGAGTGCAGTGGCATGCTCATGGCCTCATGGCCACCCCAGCATCAATCTGCTGGGCTCCGGCGATCCTTTCGCCTCAGCCGGCGATCCTTTCGCCTCAGGTTTAAGCTACCATGCCCAGCTAATTTTTGATTTATCGTAGAGACGAACTCTCGCCAAGTTGCTCAGGCTGGTCTCAAACCCACGGACTCAGGCAATCCATTTGCCTCGGCCTCCCAAAGTGCTGGGATTACAGGCCAAGCCACTGAGCTGGGCCAGTAATCATCTCTTTAATGTTTAATTCTAAAGTGAACAAGTTCCATCTATAATGACCATGTATAAATGAATACATAAAATAACAAAAAAAAAAAATCAGTTTTAAGGGCCAGTTACTTTTGAAACGTCAATCAAAAAAGGTCAATCTTATCCTAAATAAATAATTATGGAAGTTCTGGCATGTCAGCCCCTGGGAGATGTTTAAGGAGAGAAGGTTTCATAAAGCACTTTGAAATCACCCAAAGGTGCCTACCTAAATGTTTCAAGATCTATTCAATTTACAGAACTGGCTAGCAAAGACATATTCTCCCATCACAGGTCTCAACCCTTTTTTTCCTCCAGAGATACAGAGAACATGACATTCACTTGCACAAAACACTATTATGAATGAATCCAGATTCTTTTTTCCTTGAGTTGGAGTCCATCACCCAGGCTGAATTACAGTGGCACACTCACAGCTACCCCAGCACTGACCTGCTGGGCTCCAGCGATCCTTCCACCTCAGCCTTCCAAGTAGTGGGAACTACAAGTGCATGCTACCACGCCTGGCTAATTTTTTTATTTATTGTAGAGACGAGGTCTTACTATGTTGCCCAGGCTGATCTTGAACCCTTGGACTAAGACAATCATCTCGCCTCGGCCTCCCAAAGTGCTGGGATTACATGGCTGAGTCACCGCACCCAGCCATGAATCCAGATTCTAATGAACTGCCATCAAAGGTGTTCATGGATTTGACACCAGTCCGGGCAACTTGGTGAGACCTCGTCTCTACAATAAATCAAAAAGTTGCCGGGTATGGTAGCTCACACCTGTAGTTCTGACTACTTGGAACACTGAGGCAGAAGGATCGACCAAGTTCAGCAGGTCGACACTGGGGTAGCCGTGAATGTGCCACTGCACTCCAGCCTGGGTGACAGAGTGAGACTCCAACTCAAAAAAAAAAAATGTTTAGGGAAATACACTTTACTTTCCACTGTGATTAAAATAAGATCAAGCAGACTGCAAGTTATAGAAAATGCCCACCATGACAGCTGCAGCTCCATCCCTTCAAGTCAGAATGCAAGTGAAAGAAACATTTTAAGGGTTGAACTGAACCCAGCCTAGTTTACCTATAGGTATTTTAAAATAAGTCATTTGCAAACTTCTGTACGTTGCTATCATTAGCTGTTAATAACTCACAGCCGAGTGTTAACACAGCACTGTGCCGTGACACCATAGTTGGAAGGCACAGGCCTCCTCCAGGTTTCAGTGAAACTTAAACTAGTTGTCAAGTTACAATCGAATCTACTGGGTGAGCCAAATTCAATGGCCTTAGGAGCTGTTTATCAACAACCTTCAAAGACTGGGCACAAGTAACAGCAGGCAGAAGAGGCAAGTTTGGCTCTGGTCAAGGGAGTTACTGAGTTGCCTTTGGGCCATGCCATGACTTGAAAAGTAAACAAGGAAAAAGTAAACAAGTCTGTCTCTCAATTACCCCACTAACACCACCATGGTACCATGCTTTCATCCTGTCTTTATTACTCGTCTGTGTTATAAAAGAAAAGTGAAAGCAATACCTTTAGAAAGTCACAGTTAAAATGTATCTGCTATCTAGGTTTTCTGTAAGGCTCCTACTGATTTGACACTTTGAAGCTGCAAAGGGCCTGGGTAAAGATACAAGTAAAAGGGAATTTCCATGGGAAAGGCATGACAACTAAGAGCATCATGACAGTGGCAAGTCTCATTCACCCAAAGTATATCACAAGATGCTAGGGCCCACCTATAAGACTTTTGAGCTCCAGGTAGCTTTACAGGGAAGCATGAGGACACAAAAGGGCAAGGCAAGAATACTAAAAAAAAACTGAGCACAAGGTGCTGAAGGTTGCAAAGCAAAAGGTTAGTCAAAATGAACTTTTGTTCACGTCTCCATTTTCAAGGGACTCCAACAACCTGAGTTTTGTTAAAAGGAATACTTCTAGGATGAACAAGGACCTAGAAACTACTCTATGTGAGGAAAAGCTAGACAACTTATGAACAAGAAAGCTGTTCTTAATATCAAATGAACTCTCTCGTGGAAAACAGATAAAGCTAATTCTGTGGAACTCTATAGGACAATGCTAAGAAAAAGGAATGTGTATTCGGAGCATTAGAGTATGATTAAGCATAAGAAAAATTCCTTGCATAGATGACCAGGATGGTGTGAAAAGTCCTTGGAATAGGGAACTCCCTCTTAATGGATGTGTACATACAATGGCATCCATCAGGGAGGCTAGACAGGGAGTTTCTCATTGAGGATGGCCTGAACTAGAAGTCTGGTGCACCTTCTAATTCTAGGAGTCTGATTTGTTTATTATGCATAAATTCAAACATGAGCAAGTATTAGAGAAAAAAGGTTTCCCCTAGATCCTCCAATTCTTCTCCCTAGTACAGAGGACTGGTTCTGGGATAGACAGAAAGTTATATCTCCAAAGTTCCTTCCAACTTCAAAATATAATAAATTTAGGTAGATTATTCTTGCACATTTATTCTTTCACATTTACAACAAAAATAAATGAGAATCATTTATTCTCTCCATTCAAAAGATGCCCATAATCCATTCACATGTTAAATACCCCTGACGAGTTAAAAAAATTTTTAATTTTTTCACCTAATTTTCTTGTTTCCAAATATTGTCTTCTCTTCTTCAGTTGATAGGGGTGATGGACCACATCTGAGTGTGCTTCACTGTAGAAAGAGACTTTCTAATACTTGAAACCTATAGTTAAATCACCAGTCTTTTTTATTTAGACTGAATAATCTCTCAGTTCCTGTCATAATTTAAAGTCCCTTAATCACCTTGGAGATTTTTTTTCTTAAACATACTCCAAAATTTAACACAGCCATTTCCAGAAAGGCATGTGGAATGAGACAGAGTACTTAGGGATAATTCTGACCAGAGGTGAAGGCAACTCATATTTCCCCTGGTTGCTGAACGCAAACTGACAGAAGTTGAAAATGAGATTTTATGTAGGAAACTATAGTTTCCCTAGTCTTCAACTCCTTTAAATATTTCTGAACTAGGGAGAAAACATCAATCTTGGCCCATCTAAGAGACTGGAAATATTGCTACAGAACAATAAAACAGAGCTTAGAAAGCCTCAGCTGGCCTACTTCAATCAGAAGCCATGGGACTAAGTCTGAGCTAGTGTAGGTTCAGCAGTCATCTGTAAGGGTAGACTGACAACAGGTACCTCGCTATATTGTCTCCCAGTTGGTGTGGATTCCAGACCTGAGCTTTTCTAAAAACACTCACCATGCAGACATGCCATCAGGAGAACTGACTCATGAGCAGCCTGTACATATGTGCTAGACCTGAAGATTTTTTTACTGGAATATACACAGTAGTCATCTCCTATCTGGGTGTCCAGTATGTTTTACATCTCTGTTCTAATTTCAAATCTTATAAATTTTTATTCATTTGGATTTTCACATTGTGAGGTCTAATGTGGGCCTCCCAGATGCTTACAACACAGTTCTCCTGCAACTGAGTATCATTACCAGTCTTCCTGAGAAACAATCAGTCACCTTTCAGAAAAATCAACCTACATACCTTTTGACTGATACCAATCCACTGAAAACCAACCACTCCCCGTGGGAAAACCACTCTTGCCAGTTATACTTCCACAGGGTGGCTATTGAGCAAATACCATATAATCCCACTTAATAGAGTATTCAAAAATTCATGTGAAAACATACTTCTACAAGGATTGGTATTTAAAAATCAAGAAACTCAGATGTTTGTGAGCTGATAATGATTTAAGATTTACAAAAATTCAAAATAAAAGTGCCCTATAATTTAGAACTTTAAATCCACCTTATCATTTATGTTATTTCTTTAACAATCATGTATCAAATGCCTATTCTATAGCAGGCCCTGTGCTAGCCCTAAATACAAAGATAAACGGAACTCCTCTCCCCAGGGCTTCCCACTTCTTAAGAAAGACAGGTAGACAAGTAAACAAATCATCACAGTCACATGCTCTTATAAAAGTGTCTTGAAAAGGAAGAGGCTCAGTTCCTTTACTCCAAGTGAAGGTGTCAGGAGATGCAGATACCAGAGAAGATGGCATCAGAGCTGACAGGACTATTGTTATCCCAATAACTAGGCCCACACAGAGAAAGTATGTGTATACTTTAATAACATTAAACATACATGAACCAACAATGCCAAATGTACCATTTTTTAAACGAATGTCCTTTGTAAAAAGCAAATAAAAAATAACAAACTTGAAAGCTTTACTCAGGTTCTGTCATTTTAAAAGAATGTAGGTCAGACTCTGTGGCTCAGGCTGTAATCCCAGCACTTTGGGAGGTCGAGGCAAGTGGATTGCCTGAAGTCACGAGTTCGAGACCAGCCCGGGCAACCTGGCAAGACCTCATCTCTACAATAAATCAAAAATAAGCCGGACATGGTTGCACGCACCTGTAGCTCCGACTACTTGGAAGGCTGAGGCGGAAGTATCACCAGAGCCCAGCAAGTCAATGCTGGGGTGGCCATGAGCATGCCACTGTACTCCAGCTGGGTGACAGAGTGAGACTCCAACTCAAAAAAAAGAGAGAGAGAGAATGTATTGTACTTTTAATTTAATTTGATTTTAAAAAGCATAGTTTCCAAGATGTTTAAAAACAAATGTCAACGAATGGCTCAAAGCCTACTTACAAGAACACTAGGAGTCAGCAGACTTAGTGCCACCATTTTTTTAAACTTCTCATAGTCCATGTATCTTTTCACTGAATATCATCCAATAACATTTTGGGGGCCAGAGAAGGGCAAGAGATCATGCTGGAGAAGGCTGCATTTCTGGATTACAAAAGCATTATCAAAAATGATAAACTGCATATAAACAAAGAAAGTAGTTTTTTTTTCATTTTGTTTTATTTTTCCATGAAATTTGACAGGCCATTTTCTCTCCAAGTCCAATTCTGGTCAATAACTAAAATACACAAATCACCCAATAATCAATCACTGAATAATTAACAAATCTTTTCTCACCTGTCAAAAAATAGATCAGCCTAAAGAGAAATACAACAAAAAACTGAAAGCTTTTAAGTTCAAGCTAATAAGCTAAATTGAAAAGAATTTAGCCTTTTAAATTCAGCAGGCATAAAATCAGTTCAAATGACCAAATAAAACTGCTCTCAATCTAATTGTGTTGCCTTATTAATGCCTCCTTCTCATATTCTTATTAATGTCTTCTTCTCATTCCCTGATTGGGCTAGAGAAAGAAGCATTCCAATTTACCAGTCACCATATAGAACCATTTACAAACAATCAGACTTAATATAATACTCCAAATAAACACATTACTTGCCTCCATTTATTGCTACAGGAAGCACAAGAAAATTTGCGATGCCCAAATCATTCAACAAGAATTTACCCAATACATAATAAGCAAGGCATTGGGCTAGGGATCAATGGTCCAATGACCATATTTTCCAAACTAAAACTAAATAAGCATATTAATAAATAATTTTATGCAACTTCCAAGTACGAGGGGAACCCCCAAAAAAACAAAATTATCTTTTGGAAGGTGGGTCCTTTGTAGTACAGGCTTCCCCCACGAGGTAAGTGTTCTAGGAACCTATTAGCATTAGTGTATCAGCTAGCATTGTTGTGAGAGGCTTCCTTCGGCATCAGTGAATTTTTCTGAGGGATTCTCTGGACGCATTAGCTCATTTTGTGATGGACTATTTACACAAACAACCTGCCCAC
Organism: Carlito syrichta; assembly: GCF_000164805.1. Taxonomy (NCBI): domain Eukaryota; kingdom Metazoa; phylum Chordata; class Mammalia; order Primates; family Tarsiidae; genus Carlito; species Carlito syrichta. The sequence goes on along the minus strand of NW_007249306.1, from coordinate 86,752 downwards.
ACTGTGCTGAGTGTTCAGCAGTTTTTGATCAAAAACAGCATGACCCCCATACCTCAATCTCCCTATTTACTTGATCTTACTGCAAGCGACTTATTTTTTTGTTTCTCCAGATGAAAAAGTCCTCAAAGAAAAACATTCTGCCAATGGAAGATGTGAAACAAAAAATGACAGAAGCACTAAAAGGCATCCAAATGGACGAGTTCAAAAACTGTTTTGAGCAGTGAAAAAAGCTTCTTCATAGATGTATGGAGAGTACTTTGAAGGTGACAAGACAAGTTTAAACATGCAAAAATAAATACACTATTTTTTATAAATAAATTCCAGGTTTTTTTGGCCGCCCCCATACACGCAGCAATCTGAGAGGAATGAGTTAGACACTGAAATACTAGAATTTTCAAAACAGTCTAATGTTACATAGAAACAACTAAACATTGTAAATAAGAACTAGTAACTCTTCCCAACAAAAGGAAAACTAGGACAATAAAGTCACAGTAGAAGGCCTCTCTTTAAGAATCTTAGAGATGTTGAAAAATAATTTAATTTAGTTCTATATAAATAAAACTCTCTCTCTTTGAACTGAAACTAACAAACATTGTAATGCAGTATGCCATCATCTGAAAGCAGTTATTATAAATCCCTCATATCTAGTTGCTATACTCATTTGCAGATACACACAAAATTTCCAGATGCAAGAGATTGAAGTTCACAGAAAGTCAAACAGACCATCTTTTAAAATAGAGTCAGAGTATATTTTGCTGTGAAGCAAAAGCATGGATTAGGGAAATAAAAAGAAGAAAAATGCACTTATATTCCTCTCTGTGATGTTCTCAAAAAGAATCCACCTTAATTCCAAAAGCATGGCATTTTAATAATTTACTGCCACTTCCTCATTCAGGGTTTTTATTTTTTAATATCTAAAGCTTCCAGTATCTAGTGCACATTTGGTAAAAAGGATTTAAGATCCCAGCAATTGATCTAGGTCCTCATGCTGATAGTCCATCTGATTTAAGCCATTATTTGGATCACCTAACCATGGAGAAATATAAAATTGCTACTTGACTTTTCATATGAAATATAATTGATGGCGTCATATAGAAAATGGAAGTATTGTAAAACAAAATGAATTTAAAATGCTGAATATGTCAAGAGTACAAAGGATTTAATTTCCAACCAAAATCCTGTTTTGGTGCCTACATCATTCCCAACTGATGACTATATTAAAAATAGGGATGAAACATCTAAGAAGCATCAGCTGATATTTTCACCTGAGCTTTCTCTAGAAATTAACAAAATCCTCAAATCAGAGCAATACTGTGGATCACTATCTGTAGTTCAGATAAAGAGGCTTAGGATAGCACCCTTCAAAATAAAAATAAATAAAACTCCTTTGCAGGAGAGTATGCTATTTCAATTATTCTGTATATATTTACCTGAATAGAAAACAATGTTTAACAGTTCTTCTTTAGTGAACTTTATGCCAAGGTAAAACCAGATTATAACATTTATCACCAGAATTTTACATGTCTGCTAAACACAGAAATATAAAAGCTTCTTCTCCAAATCATTTTATATATCTAGTAATTTAGTTTTTTAAAAAGGGAAACAAAATGTGATGACATCTTAAATATATCACAAGAAGTGACAATTTTCAAAATTATTTTCAAGCAAAAGGAACTTATTTGCTAAATAAAAGAATCTGCTTACACTTACCTGCATTCTGTGCCTACCTGTGACCATTTCATCTATTCTATCTTTATTTATTTAACTATAAAAATAAATGTCATTATAAGCTATTATTTTAGACTCAAGGCACTCATGGCTTTCAGTATTAATGGTTCTGACTATTCTCAGGTGATCTGAAAATACATAACACACTGTCATTTGCAATTCTGTGTCAGCAGTGACTGGATCGTTACTAGGCAAGTAGACCAAGTGAAACCACTTACCTTCCCATATCCCATTTGATAATCCTCTGATCCTCACAACTGAATGGTGGATGCAATTACTGCCCATTCATGTATAGGGAAAGTAACCTCTGAAGTTAGAATATACGAAAGTGGAATTACAGAAAGTTGGAATTCAAGATCTCACCATATCTCTCTTGAATATGAAAAGACTACCACACCAGAAAGTTGTTGAGAAAATTGACAAACGATTTTTTAGTAATTATCAAAATTCTGTATCATTTATCTTCACCATTCTTCATAATTCTAGAAGTATATGTTTTCACACAACTTTCAAAATGGTCATTTAACCAGATTTGCTTAAAGGAGAGTAACTCTGGAAAAATGCTATTTCCAATGAGGTCACTCTAAATGGATCCTTTATTTGGTTTTATAATTAGTTTCAACTTTACACATGGCTGACACAAAAAAAGATAAGGAAAAGTATACGAGGCCAATTATAAACGTTATAAATGCATGTTATATCAAGGTCATATTTCATATCTCTCAAATTACCAATAAAAACAAGTAATAAAGAAACAAATAAATTTTAAAATGCCAATTTTTTAACAAACAAATCTTAAAGTAAACCCCATTAACCAGATTGTAAGAAGTTAATTTTTCATATTTTAAATGAATACCTTAAAGTATATTGCCCTTTTAAAGGGTTCTGTCCCACACTGTTCAAAAAGACTATTATTTTTTTAATTGTTGATTCCTACTGACAGCATTTTAGAATCACTGGAATTCCCCTGGATCCCAGTCTCAATTGTTGCCTTAAGTCTTAAATTTACAGAATGTTTTTACAACAATGCACTTGTGTTATGTTTACTTCATAACAGTACTGAAAGGAAATATTAATGAATAGATTGACCTAACTTGTAATTAACAGCATGAATTTGCATACTATTCACTAAGTCCAGAAAAGAATTTGTTCTCTTTATATTAACCATGTTAGAACCATGTTGTTTACAGTTTTAATTAGATTAGTGGATCCCTTTCGTTACATCCGGTTCTGATGTTAAACTTTAGCCACCAAACACTGGTGTTTAATCACAATAAATGTAATGATACTGATTTAATTGAGGTTTCAGTATACATGGAAAAAGTCAACGGATGGTAGCAAAAAAGTCAGTAAAATAAATTCACAATGAGCTCTTTTTGGTACACCACAAAGGAATGGCATTATTTACTATTCCATTTCAAGACGCAAACTGACAGTTATTACCAATGTAGGATATTTTTGTTTTCTTTTTAAGTCATATTACCAATCTCACTCAGCTAGAAATACTAGTTTGAATTGTTATTTACCGAATTTTCACTTAACTAGCACCTTCTTGTTTATATGGTCTTAGATATCTTTTCAGAATTTTCTTATATGTACTTTGTTTACACAGAGTATTTAAGCTGGTAATACACATGGAAAAACAGCTCATTCCCTATAGACAAAAGCAACCTTACACAAAGTACAACAATGCTTTTTAGAGACTCTGCAAAACTCTTCCAGAAAATTTGCCCCTCAACAAACTGTTGTGGTATCTAAAATTTCTACCATTAAGATCAGTTTGCATTAAGGTAAAAGTCCCATCACAAAATACTTGGAGATGGGAGGAGAGGGTAGTTCAAGAAATGTAACAAAGCCACACACACTCATTATAACAGTTTAATTTTCTCCAAATATGTTTAACTAACACATAGCAAAGTTCTACAACCAGTAGGGAATGTTAGGGTGAGGAAAAAATTCCCCAGGCAGGAGACAGGCAAAGAGAAATTAAGAAAAGCCTTCATTTGGAACAAGGTCTGTAGAGCACCACTGCAGAGAGAAATATCAGACAGGGGGGAGATGATCATCAGAGAGAAAGTTGAGCTAGTAATTCTTCTATTTACTGGCATCAGTCTTTTACCTTGTAGCTATGTAATGTTTTTTTAAAAATATAATATAAAGCAATAAAATCAAATTATTCTGATTTCTAACAAACGGCATTACTAAGATGTCCCTATACTTCCCATTGTTTTAGTACAAAAACAGTCCAAATGAAATAGTACCTGTTTTGCTAGATGAAATAATTTTTTTAGGTACTCTACGTGAATGCTTTTCAACTCCACTACCATTATCCTCTTTCATTTTGAAGTTTTAGAAAACTAAGCAGTATTTCTGAATACACGCTACAAATTCTATAAACCTCAAAAATGACACAGTTAAGACTTAAACTCAACCTACTTCTTTGAAGTTGCATTCTGAAATCTCAATTAAGAAAGCAGTCACATCATCCTATTATTACAAACAAAACCACAAGTATGGCTTTATTTGTACATAGCAATTTGTTATACAACAAAAGCCAGGTCACACTAATGAAGTTAACTGTAAACAAGTGTAATGGCATGCCATGATAATAATGATCTGAATATTTATTTCCATATACATGTACATATATTGTAAATACTACTATACATACTTTATAGAAAGAGAATCTTAAGGAGCACAAATACTTCCTCAAAGGTAATCCCTTTTCTGCATCAAAGAATGAGTTAAAAAAAGGCTACTGAAGCCGGGCTTGGTGGCTCAGCCTGTAATCCTGCGCCTTTGGGAGGCTGAGGTGAGTGGATTGCCTGAGCCCATAGGTTCAAGACCCGCCTGGGCAGGTGAGACCTCCTCTCTACAATAAATCAAAAAAATTAGCCGGGCGTGGTAGTGTGCACCTGTAGTTCCAGCTACTTGGAAGGCTGAGGCGGAAGGATCACCAGAGCCCAGCAGGTCGAGGCTGTGGTGGCCGGGAGCGGCCATTGCACTCCAGTCTGGGCAACAGTGAGACTCCAACTCAAAAAAAAAAAAAAGAAAGGCTACTGAGATGAAGTTCTAACAAAATTTCGAGTCAAGTCATGGTTTCATAAGCTCTGTATTATCTAATTTTTGCAAATATGACAAATCATTTGATAATGTTTCCCATTTAATATACATATACTTTCCACTCATTGAGCAGAAATTTACATATTCAAGGAGAAGTGTTATTTCACAGAAGCCTGATAATCAAAATAGATTATCATCTGAAGTAACTAACCATCAAAATGTTATGTCATAAAATGTTGAATCCAACCTTGGAAAACCAACAATATGAAGTCTACAAAAAAAGTATAAGAAAAACGCAGCAGTGTACCCACCTTAAAGAGGATTAATCAATAAAACTTTTTTCTATAAACCAAATTTCACATTTTACATTTCACATATGGATCCCACCCAAACAAATGCAAAAGTAACATTTCCTATTTTGAATCAATTACCCACAGTTCTGTAAAACAAATTTCTGAAACGATGAGTGGATGTGTGTACTTACAATAAAAAATCATTTACCATACCATAGCACTAGGAAAAAAAAAAAGGCAAGGCAAAGTAGCCACAGAATAAACAGGCTCTTCCATATTAACTGGTAAAGACACCAAGCCAGAATGTATGAACAATTATTTTTACATTGTTCACCTAAGGACAACTTTACATTTACATTAAGAATCCACGTTCTGTGATTTAAAACAGGGAATGTAAACTTATGTGCCCACATGAGCATTTTTTTTAACCGCCAATATATTTACCGGTATCATCTGAACTGTAAAATTGTACATTGTTTTAAAAATGGGTGATCTTAACCCACAGATTGGAGCTACATCTAAACTTCACACGTTAAGGAGATAGTTATTCTCTGATATTTCAGCAAAAGGTCCTAATTCTTGAAAATGTCAACAGAAGCCTCTAATGCAAAACATTGCTCTTTTGAATAAATTTGAATTGGTTGTTTATAGGAGAATCCATGCCTGCAGATAAAATAGTTGTGCATTTCTGTGTAGTTCTATTACAAATCATTTTTGCAGAGCTATTTTCTCGTTATTGTTATGGGTCTGTGAATCCTGCACTGAAACTGAAGCAGGAATGAATCCAATACAACCAAAACAAAAGGTATATTGTTCCCTCTCGAAAAAGAGAATACAATTTCCCTCATCACTACTACTCACACAAAAAAAATTACTTTTAAAACTCAGCAAACCAGAAAAGAGAAAGGATCATTTCTGAAATCCCAGAGGGACTTGTGTATCATGGTCTTTAGGCTTCTGGGTTACTTCACCTAAGTGCTTATAGTCACGATGCAAGTGACTTTATGCCTTGCACTCTAGTTATATGCTCTGGCCACATTAGACACCATCTCTGTTCTACAGATACAGACAGATACATACATACATACACATACACACACACACACACACCCCCAACAGAGGACCGCTCTGCGCGTGGCCGATGCCCCTCCCTGCTTTGTTAGGTGTCCTGACCCCAGGAATAAGAGATACTATTTAATCCAGGCGGATCTGCCATGCTGTCTCATCCCTTCAGGATTCTCAGGATGGTTCCTCCCCCACTCCACCTCTAAGGTGGATACGAGGAGGACGGTGGATAATCCCATTCGACAGACAGGACGATCACTGCCTGTCCCCTTCCTCAACTCATGCATCTCAGTTCCTCTTTGCCAGCAACCCTAGATCCATCACAGTCCCGGGGTGGGGGAAAAGAGGTAATAATAGAAATTAAATAGTCCGTTACAAAAAGGGTGCCGGGGACATGGAGAAGGCGGGCTGAGTGAGGCTGCCACTTGGGAGGTGTGCACGAATGGGGAACCCTTCAAGAGCAATGACAGGTCGGCGAGGGACAGCCGGCAATGGCGAGGAAAGCTGAAGAACTGCTCTTCCTGTCTTTCTTGGGGCGTGCGGGGGGCGGGGGGCATCCCGGGGCGG
>NW_007249306.1:78984-79649 GCF_000164805.1 Carlito syrichta | reverse complement strand
GGAGGAGGGGAGGGGGAGACGGAAGGAATTGCTGCAATGGAGCACCCGGAGCACCCTACCCGGGCGAGGCAGTCGGTGGAAAACCACGGCCACATAAAAATGCCATATTAATTTTTTAAAAGCCATCAATCACCGCTCCCTCTGCAAAAGAAAACCATAAACCCGGTCCCATGCAAGCCTGCGAACAGCCACCCACTTCCTATTTCTGTCACAGCAGCTACACCCTGCCAACCACTACCCCCCCCGGCGCCCCCTCCCGCCACTGCCACCCCCGCGGCCGCCGCCGCCTCCCTGCGGCTCAGCCATTTGCCAACTGACGCCCCCGTCAATAAAAATGCCCTGAGTGGGGCTAGGTGGGACGCGTGGGGGCAGGGCCCCGCGGGAGAAGGGGGTTCGCGGGTTGCACAATATCCTAGAAGGTCCGTGGCTGGAGCCGGGAGAGGAGAGCTCAGGGCGGGGGGAGGGGAGTCGTGGCGAGCCGCCCAGGCGCCTGCGGCACTCGGCGCACCCGGGCGACCGCGGAGCTCCGCTTACCTTTCACCACCCTGTCGGTCGTCGACAACTTGGGATCAATTGCCTTGGGCTCGGACATCTCCAGCCGCCGGGGGACAGCGACGCGCTGCTCGTCCGTCCGACTGCACACCCCGACCGGACCGGCGGGCCCG
>NW_007249306.1:78470-78670 GCF_000164805.1 Carlito syrichta | reverse complement strand
TTTCTGAGCACGCCTCCCGGTTCTTCTTTTATTCTTGGGGGATGGGGGATGGGGAGGAAAAGCGCACACACGAGCACCCACCGCGGCCCGGACACCAGGTGCCGCGGAATGGAGCCCCACGCGCGCACACCGCCGGGATTAAGACCGATCACATGGGGAGGGCCGGGGGCGAAGGAAGAGAGGCAGGGCCGCCGATGTCA
>NW_007249306.1:77432-78450 GCF_000164805.1 Carlito syrichta | reverse complement strand
GCCGCCACCGCGCCCGCCTCTGCCTCCGCCTCCTCCCCTTCCTCCTCGCAGCCCCCGCCTCTCGAGCTCCGGCAGCCTCCTCTTCCCCGCGGAGCCCGCCCCTGGCCTCGCGCCCCGGCGTCGGAGTCCCGCGCGTTCATTGGCTGCCGTGTGCGTCACTCAGTGCCGAGCGGCGGCCTCCCCGCTCGTCCCGCCTCCCGCTCCTCCTCACCGTCCCCGCCCCTCGCCGTGTTTTCTCCAGGCGAGCAGGCCTGCCGCTTCCACCGCCTAGTCCCTACCCAGGTGTCACCGTTGCTGGGAGGACGGGATTAGGGAGGGAAAATGGGCAGAGGGTCGCGGCCGGGAGGAAAAGGGCTCTACCCTGCCGCCCCATTTGTCCTGCGAACCCAGACCCCGCACACACCCCCGCGCCTCGTTGGCGACTGTGCCCTGTCGGCTGGGTTAACCGCAGAGTGAGTAGTCAAGTGCAGAGGGTGTCTGTCTCCGGGTGTGTGCGTGGCCCGCGAGAGAGTAAGAAGAGAAAACGCAGGGAGAGAAGGGAAAGGGTGGGGGTAGAGGCGGCCGAGAGTGGGCGGAGGAAGGAAAAGCGCTGGGAGCTCGGCGCCCGCGGCGCAGCTGCTGTCGCCTCCGCAGCTGTCCAGGGAGGATCGCCAACGCGACCACGAGTAAACAACTTACCTTGGGGAGACGGGCTCCGACCACGACGGTGTTTACAGTGTTTTTTGCTAGTGAGTCTTTTGTGTTGGCGGTGTGATGCCTATTACTGTTTTCCACCCTTGGGTGCGCACCTTCAGTGAAGGGGGCCGCTGCCAATGGGCTGGGGACGTGTTGGATTGTGAGGGGCGCTGTGGCACCCGGGACAATGGGGACGGGAACCCCAGAGACCCCGGGTAACTCCAAGTCACCTACGGGACTTCAAGGAGAAATAAGGACACGGGAAAAGCACGGGAGAGCGTCGCCTTTTTCCTGTTCACACGCACGCAGCCAGTGGTCTGGACAGGTGACCCCCCCCCCCCCC